>NC_133327.1:222139221-222152401 GCF_042186555.1 Aquarana catesbeiana
ACCAGGGAAGTAGAAAGGTTTTTTTTTTATTTTTATTTCCTGCTATATTTATCCTGGGGCATCTACAGGGGGTCCCCGGGTTACGAACAGGATAGGGACTGTAGGTTTGTTCTTAAGTCGAATTTGTTTGTAAGTCGGAACAGTACCTTTTTTAAGTGCAAATCTAGTCTCAGAGACAGGATGTAAACCCAAATCAACAGAGAAAGGCAACCGGATGGCAGGGGTGGCATGGTTAGTTCAAATATGTTTTGTTTCTTTTATTTTTTTACTTTTTAATCACTTTTTTTTATTTGTATTTATTTGTAGCTTGTCGTTTGCTTTTTTTTTTATTTTTGTATAATTTTCTTATTTTTAATATTATTTTTCTTATTCTTTACATTTTTTAATTTTTTTTTTATTTTATTAATTTAATTATTACTGTATTTCTTATTTTTATTTTTTTTATCAATTTTTTTTTCACTTAACTTTATTGCTATCACACAGGAGGAAACAATTCCCTGTGTGATAGCAATTGGAGGCGACAGGTTCTCTTTATTGACCCTGTCACTTCCAAAACAGGAGTCCAGGATCGCAGCTGAGCACAGCTCTCCCCTCTCACTATTTTCATGGCAGCAGCAACAGGAGACAGCAGAGAGGTACACTGTATGGCACAGCAGGGAGATGGATGGTGAAAGCAGCCATCAGAGGCCAGGCAGGCCGGGCGGCCGGCCGCGGTGCACCATCGCGGGGCAGCGGCGTAGGAAAGACCGGGGATCGTGGAGGCTTCGTAGGCCGCACAAGGCCTCGGCCACGACGGGCAGTTTCAGCGGCCTGGCAAGCCACCGGACCATACCAGGCCTGTGGATGGGCAGGCAGGAGGACGAAGGGGACCCGCAGCCAAGCCAGGAACGGAGGAAAGGCTCAGGAGAGGAAGATTCGGCCAGCAGTGACGTCATTCGGGCCCCGTTCGTGAGTAGGGGTCGTTCGTAAGTCGGATGTTCGTAAGTCGGGGACCCCCTGTATACAACACCTCCCACAGTCTAACCAGACCAACAAACCTGTATGCCTTCATGGAGGCATGCAAGCAAAGAAAAATTATTTTTAAGCTTGAACATAAAAATGTACCCTGCGGCCTAGAAAGCATTTTATTGGCACATATCTAGGAGTGAAGAACAGGAATTAGGACTGAAATCAACACATGATTTCCTTAAAAAAAAAAAAAAAAAAAGTAGTAGTTCAATTCCACTTAGGCACTACCTTAGTCTACACAGTTAGACCCGGTTCACACAGGGGCGACTTGTTAGGTGACAAGTCGCATTCCGTTCTGTACAATGGAACCGTTCTAATAGGAGCGACTCAAGTCGCTCCGACTTAGAAAAAGGTTCCTGTACTACTTTTGGGGCGACTTCAGGCAACTTGCATTGACTTCTATACAGTCATTTTGCAAGTCGCTGCTGAAGTCGTGTGCAGGTCGCCTCTGAGTCACGCTGCAAGTCGTGCTGCCCCTGTGTGAATCAGCTCTTAAAGTGATTGTAAAGTCTTTGTTAAAAAAAATGAAAAAAACATAAAACACACAGGTCTATACTTGCCTGCTCTACTTGCACAGAGTGGACCCGAACTTCCTCTTCTGGGGTCCCCAGCCAGTGCAGTCAGCTCCTCCTCTTCCTCTGTCTGCCCCCATAGCAATCTGCTTGCTAGGTGGGCAAATATGAGGGTTCACTCCTGAGCCAATGGCTCCTGCTGACATCAGCAATGCCTGTGGGACCAGAAAGGAGAAAGACTTGCAGCTTGGCACAGAGTTGGCTCAATAAAGGTCTTAGGTACGTGTTAGGGAGGGGAGGTAACAGGCAGTTCAAGTTTTTTTACCTTAATGCAATAAAGGAAAAGTATGGGCAAAGCTCTTTTGGCCATACTTCTCCTGTGGGTTACAGGATGCACTTTGTTCTGCTTTCCTGTGACTCAGATTCAGCTGGCAGCTAAAGTACCTAGAATTCTTATGGAGAACTACAAGCGGTCAGCCTCAAAGGCTGGCGGTAGTTGTAGCACATTGATTCACAGGGAACTGTGAATGAATGACAAAGCTGTGGGGATTGAGCCCTTTTGAATTGGAACAGTGGGCGCGGGGAGAAGATCCCTAAATATGGGTAGAACATGTTCAGAAAGCCGAGGCAAACCATTTATCACCGACAGGAGTGCTTACACAAGTCAGCTATTAATCTATATGAAACCTTTATCCTGAAAGGGGAAAAAAAAAAACACCTGTTGCTCGAACGGATTAAAAAAGTTAGCTGAAGTTCGGCTTTAATTTGCTAGTCAAGGCCATCTAAATCTGCTAGTGCATCCAACACTCTCCTCTCCAGAGACTGACAATGCTGCTGTCCAATTGTGTCTCGTAGGCTGGGTTCACACTGGTCCGACAAACGCTCCGACACTGGGAGCTCATGTCGCATGAGGTGTGAAATTCAATGTTTCCCTATGAGAGCCGTCCTAACTGGTCCGACACAAGTTGTTCCGACTTTAGTGATGCTCCCTGTACTACTTTGGTCCGACTTTGATCCTACTTCAGCCCATTGACTATCATTGAAGTCGGATCAAAGTCGGATCGCTGTCTCGCATGATCCGACTTCGGCATGCGACTTGTGCTCAGATGATCTTGAGGGGGAACTCCGCGCCAAATTTTAAATAAAAAACCGGCATGGGTTCCCCCTCCAAGAGCATACCAGGCCCTTGGGTCTGGTATAGACCTCAAGGGGAACCCCCTACGCCAAAAAAGCGGCATGGGGGACCCCCCCAAATCCATACCAGACCCTTATCCGAGCACGCAGCCCGGCCGGTCAGGAATGGGGGTGGGGACGAGCGAGCGCCCCCCCCCCCTCCTGAACCGTACCAGGCCGCATGCCCTCAACATGGGGGGTGGGTGCTTTGGGGCAGAGGGGCGCCCTGCGGGCCCCCCCACCCCAAAGCACCTTGTCCCCATGTTGATGAGGACAAGGGCCTTTTCTCGACAACCCTGGCCGTTGGTTGTCGGGGTCTGCGGGTGGGGGGCTTATCGGAATACAGGAGCCCCCTTTAATAAGGGGGCCCCCAGATCCTGCCCCCCCCACCCTTTGTGAATAAGTATGGGGTACATCGTACCCCTACCCATTCACCTAGGGAAAAAAAGTGTCAATGAAAAAACACTGTACATGGATTTTTAAAGTAATCAGCCCCACCCCCATTCCTGACCGACCAGGCTGCGTGCTCGGATAAGGGTCTGGTATGGATGTGGGGGGACCCCCACGCTGTTTTTTCAGCGTAGGGGGTTCCCCTTAAAGTCCATACCAGACCCAAGGGCCTGGTATGCTCTTGGAGGGGGAACCCATGTCGTTTTTTTATTTAACATTTGGCGCAGAGTTCCCCCTCAAGATTCACACCAAACACAGTGCCGGGCATTGGCGGGGATCTAAAGTCTGATCCCCGTTCATTGAAAGTCGGACGCATGCCGGCTTCATGTCGCAGGGCAAAGTCGGATCCAAAGTAGGACGGCTGTCGTGTCGCACCAGTGTGAACCCAGCCTCAGAGTGGAGACACTTTAAAACAGTTACTGGCCAGATCACAGGTGAAAATAATGGAAAATAAAGTCCAATACAAAAACAGTTATGCAGCCGGCACATTCAAGGATTTGTATATATATCTAAATTTAATACTTTTTTTGTTTTGGGGTAATACCACCTAACATGAGTCAAGTCCAAAAACTGACAAGCTAATCTGAAAGCCATTCAGCAGCTCTCTCTACTCATCATGTGGCAACGGTCCATGGGTATATGACAATGACAACTAAGATTCATGTGACCACAGTCAGTGGGTCTGACACTATACTGAGTTACTATTAAATGATCTCACTGTGGTTACTAAATTGATGGGAAAAAAAAAGTTAAAAAAGTAAACAAAGTAAAAAGAATATAAACCTATGAAAGACTGTGGGTTCATAATTGTTCATATGTATGTTTGCGAAAAAGAACAAACACTTGTGGAAACAGAAAGCCCCACCTCTTCCCTTCACCTTCCTTCTCAAATTGTAAATATTACAGACCTTAGATACAGACTTCATAACCAGGGCTGCCAACTGTCCAAAAATTTATGAACAGTTTGTAAAAAAAAGGACACTTTTCTGCTCTCCGTAAATGTTCGTGAAAAGCAGAAAAGTGCCTGCTTGTAAAAAATCTGCTCATCACCCAGCTCCAGAGCTGTGCATAAGCAGTTCCTGAGCTGGCCTATCAGTAACTAGCTAAGCTCAGCTCGGACCGTGGGTGCAAAGTGACGTCATGACGCTTGACTCCTTTTCCTGAAATTTGAAAGAGACAGCAGGGGGGGTTGGGGGGGGGTACAAGGAGAGGAGGATCAAAAGTCTCATGCCCCGTACACA
Source organism: Aquarana catesbeiana (assembly GCF_042186555.1). Lineage (NCBI taxonomy): Eukaryota > Metazoa > Chordata > Amphibia > Anura > Ranidae > Aquarana > Aquarana catesbeiana. The sequence continues at coordinate 222,143,606 of NC_133327.1, forward strand.
CGGTCGGATTTTCCGACGGAAAATGTGTGATAGGACCTTGTTGTCGGAAATTCCGACCGTGTGTGGGCTCCATCACACATTTTCCATAGGAATTTCCGACACACAAAGTTTGAGAGCAGGATATAAAATTTTCCAACAACAAAATCCGTTGTCGGAAATTCCGATCATGTGTACACAAATCCGACGGACAAAGTGCCACGCATGCTCAGAATAAATAAAGAGATGAAAGCTATTGGCCACTGCCCCGTTTATAGTCCCGACGTACGTGTTTTACGTCACCGCATTTAGAACGATCGGATTTTCCGACAACTTTGTGTGACCGTGTGTATGCAAGACAAGTTTGAGCCAACATCTGTCGGAAAAAATCCTAGGATTTTGTTGTCAGAATGTCCGAACAAAGTCCGACCGTGTGTATGGGGCATACGACTTCCCTCAATTGCCTTATCTGCTAGAGAAGGTCGGTGTTTGACAGCTCCAGGTCACATGGGAAGGGGGGGGGGGGCAGAGGCTCACCGATATAAAGGGGTAAGGAACTCCCTAAGGTAAGGGCACATATATGAGGGGTTTTCCCTTATTTCCGTAATCCCCCTCTCTTACTTTAATGTATTCACTCTGCGAACTCTGATCACCAAAGTCCCCCCACCACCACCTCAGAGTTCCCAGCATTCTAAAATCTGGTTATGCATTGCTTCAGAACTTAAAGTTTTTTCCAGGGTACCCCACTCGGTTTTGAGTTTTTCATTGTAAAGCCAGGCAGATTACTTGTTTTGAGTATTGTTCAAGGGGAAGTCCACCCTAACACTAAAATTGCTACATCTACAGACATCCACGATCTAAGACTAACCTATCTAACCCTGTAAAGAAGAAAATCGCTATGCATACCTTTTTTGCAGCGGATCCATTTTGGTCTCCAGCGGAGAAAGCTCTGCAGAGGATACAGCCGACAACAGCTGTGAAATCATTGGGAAGTAACGTCACCCATAGAGTTTCTATGGGGCTTCTGTTGTCAGCTGCCTCAGCTGCACTCACCTCCACAGCGATATGGGTATGTATAGTGATTTCTTCTTTACAGGGCTAGATAGGTTAGACTTAGATCACGGATGTCTGTAGATGTAGAGATTTTAGTGTTAGGGTGGACTTACCTTTTAAATGTTATTAGCAACGCTCGGGTGCAATGTAAGGCTCCTGTAGACTGTCATTGCAGCTACAAGCCATCTGCTGAGGTGGAAGATGGTACTTGTCATTCATTCACAGGGTTACGTGAGTAAATGAATCACAAGGCTGTGGAAACAGAGCCCCACACGGCTGTGCTCCTTTTGAATTGTGGCAGGAAGAGAATTCCTGGCCCGCTGTAACAATGGGGGGGGGGGGGGGGGGGGGGGGATTGCTTTGGGGTGCTAGCAAGTGCTTTAGCAACAGGTTACACCCTGAATATGGGTGTAACCTGTTACTAAAGGAAAAGTGATCTTCTAAACGTTGCCCAAAACGAGAGCCGCCTGCTCCACCATCATTTTAGTATATGGCGGGAGGGGGGTGGTTAAAGTGGGAGTAAACTCCCATGTATGAGGTTTATCTATAGGTAAGCCTATATAATAAGGCTTACTTACCTATAGGTACAGTAAATATCTCCTAAGCGATGCAGCTGGTGACAGTCCAATTTTTTTGTATACTAGGAAAGATGATGTTATGCCGAGTAAATAGATACCCAACATGTCACGCTTTAAAGCGGTTGTATAGTCATTTTTTTATAGCCTATAATAAGGCTTACCTGTAGGTAAAAAAAATATCTCCTAAACCTGTACGGTTTAGGAGATATTCCCTTTGCTATGAGCCGCTGACTGCAGCGGCGCATGCGCACAGGGGATTCTCGGCTGAAGGCCCGGAAAAGAAATCTCCCGTGCGCTTGCGCGGGAGTGATGACATCGCAGCTCCGGCCACTCACAGCGCCGGAGCCGCGATACCCGGAAGACACGCCGAGGCAACATGTCAGCTACCTCGGCGTGGGCCAGGTAAGATACCGACGCCTCATTCTAAGGTAATACTAGCTCATTATGCCTTTTGCCTTACAGGTGTATATAAAAAAAAAAAAAATAATGTCAGCGGGTATACAACTGCTTTAAAATTCCGCACACTTGTGGAATGGCACCAAACATCAGTATTTCTAAATCTCCATAGGTGACGCTTTAAAAATTTTTACAGGTTACATGTTTAGAGTTACAGAGGAGGTCTAGTGGTAGAATTATTGCTCTCGCTCTAATATTTGAGGCGTATGTAACCTGTGTGTATCTGGCTCTGATACTAGCCAGTGCCTCACCAGACACTGACCTCACCGCACATCCCTGATCTGCAGGACAGCCTTTTCTGTTGAAAAACAACAGACCTACCAGCCAGATCACCAGGGAAAATTAAAGAAAGAAAACCTAGAAAGAAAACAAATGCAGCTGCCACATGTAAGAATTGGTAAGCTGTAATCTAATAGAGGTTTGTTTTTGGGTTTAATACTGCTTCAAGATGAAGTTGTACCAGAGCAGTGTGGGAGGACCCCACACCTGGTGGCAGCTAGTGTGCCCAGTGACCGTTTAAAGATTCTTGGACCTCTCTGGATTGTGAGAGAAAGGATTAAAAGGGTCATGCATTTATCTGTAAGAAAGGCAGCATGCCGCAGAGAAGGATTCTTGGCAGTGGTGGCCCATCCATAAGGGGCGCACGGGCACCGCGCCCCCATATCTACATGCAGGGTGCCGGATGCATGAATTCCAATGGGAGGGTTTTTTTTTTTTGAAGCACGTGATTAGAGCTGTGCACTGTTTGCCGCCGCCCCCCCGAAAATATATCACCAGCCGCCACTGATCCTTGGTCCCTGTGTGGAAACAAATGGTCTCCCAAAAGATGCCTGACACGATCTGCCAAGTTTAGTTCAATGCAGCAATGCTCATGCTCCCGCTCCCTGCTGATTAGCTTTGGCACTAAAGCTGGCCATATGTGATTCAATTTTTTTTGTTCAGCCAGCAGGTGGGGCTGCTTTGGGCAAAATCATTACACAGAGCATGCAAGTAGAACGTTTGTTATTTAAAAAAAAAAAAAATATATAATATATATATATATATATATATATATATATATATATATATATATATATATATATATATACACACACAATCATTTGAATGTACTAAAAACCTTATTTCTTTGTTTTGCTTTAAAATAGACACAAACACAGATCGGATCCAGCATAGTCCAAGCACTCAAATTAGGCTTTAATCTTAATAGGAAAAGCATTAGGCCAAACATCACAATCAATGCTTCCAACTTCAGTATGGACTTAGGTAGCAGGAGACAAACTTTGTGCAAGAAGATTTTCTAATTTGTTGAAATATCTCTCTGTGTGTTGGTACCAGTTCTTCCATTTTATATGATGAGTAAAGGATCTAAAGTCCCAAACTGGCCAAGGTTGGTTCGAATCAGTCCCTGCTGAACCAGACTTATTATACCCAAATGGATCAATCAACTTGGGGTACAACCAGCATGTCGGATTTTTCTGAAACGGTATGGCATAGCTGCTAGCAGTAAACATTTTATTATGCCAGCCAGGAATGCTCCCCGTGCCCCCCTGCTGGCAGAATAAAATAGCGCAGTAGGAGGTATTCCCCCATCAACGCGGTGTTAATAGGATAATAGAGGGACTTTCTTTCCTTCCACCAAAATTATATAATCTGATTCCTCCATCCACCTCATCCTGTCGGCACATTATATTCTGAGAGCACCTCCCGCTCTCCCTATTGGCTGCAGCCGCTGAAAAGTTTTCCTACTTTCTCCTTTGACCGAAGTTGATCAAACGAAGAACACTTATTAGCAAATGTATGTAGGCATAGAACACACCCCTGCCATGCCCCCTTAAAGGAGAATTATACAAAAAAGAAAATTAAAGTAAACCCACAAGGGTTTTTTTTTTTACCACTACAATTTCTTTATACTGGCTTTTTAAGTTTACAAATGCAGAAATGTAGAAACTGGATGAAAAGGTCAACATTGTAAAGAGCTGCGCAAACTGTTGGTGCTATATAAATCCTGTTTATTAATAATAATAATAATAATAATAATAATAATAATACAGATTTAGCACTGGGAAACTTTTTGAAAGATAAAACGTGCAATTTATATACAACTATATAGATCAGACCAAAATGAGGAGTAAAGAGTGACAGGGGGACAGAGGGACTTTGTTCAAAATCAAGCACAGTCCCTCAAAATCAGGGACAGTTGGGAGCTGTGTTTGACCTGACACTTTTTTGGGGAGATATCTACCTATATAACCAAAAAAAAGTGTACTACACACAGACAAATGGAAATATATAAATGGGTCCTTATTAATAACTTTTTAATCATATAGTATAGACAAAAAACAAAAATAGAAAAAAACAAATTACCTATTGCCTGGCTTCCAAAGCTTCTGGGAGACTCGGGTAATAGCGCCATGCTTCATGGAACAGTTGGGTGTGCAAAATTGGTTGAAGCCCATTCTTAGACAATTTTCAGCTCTCGGCTTTCCTGAAACGCTGTGGTGAGGAATGGTGATGTCACCTATGCCTCTTAGAAGCATGGGTAGCCAGGACCCAGGTAAGTATTTTTCTTTAGGTAAAATTTTATTTTGTATAGCTCCCTAAAACCATCTGTATTTGAGGGTGGGAGCGTTAAAGCAAGTTAAGCAAACATTCCACTTTTGATGGAAGGTCCACTTTAAGCCTTGAGTTTTAAGTCTGCGACTTAAAACCCACTTTTGGGTGGAACTCCGCTTTAAACGCATAGAATGCATTATAGGGGTTGTAAACCTTAAGCAGCTCCAGCCGCTGTCTCGAATCCTCATTGGATAGATTGATAGCAGCGCAGCCATTAGCTCCCGCTGCTGTCAATCAAATCCGCTGTCCATTCTAAATGACAACCAAGTTGGTATTCATCTAACATACAAAGAGAGTCGATCTACGGTCCATTTCCTGGATCTAGAAATCACGTCTAGAAATGGCCACCTCAAGACTAAAACCTTTTTTAAAACAGACCGCAATGGATATATTCCGGTGGACAGCTGCCATCATGCAGCATGGCTAAAGTCAGTGCCTAGAAGTCAACTAATGAGGATAAGACGAAATTGTTCCCATCTTTCAGAGTATTTCCAACAAGCGGAAATCCTGAAATCTAGGTTCAGTGAAAAAGGTTATGATATCTCTCAAATTAATGAGGAGATTCGACAAGTAGCTTTAATTGATAGAATGTCCCTGCTGACAGTACAATCCAAGAGACCCTTAGAATCCAAACAGTGGTCTTTCCTGGCGAATTTTTCTACTCAATATAAACAGATCAAAGACATTATTAGTAGGCATTGGAAAGTATTAAAAAAGGACTCTGTATTAGGCCCTCTACTCCCTGAACGAGCGGGAACTATTTTCAGAGGTGCTTTGCCTGTGAAAAGCCAAATTGCACCAACGTCACTGATCCCCCTGGTGTGCCATCATTTTTTCACAATATGAAGGGATTTTTTCCATGTCTTAAATGTACAGTATGTAAACATAATGCATGTAAAGCACATAAAATTGAAATGTTCACCTCCACGATCACAGGAAGAGAATATAAGATGAAACAATTTGCCACCTGTAGAACAAAATATATTGTCTACCTCATTACCTGTCCTTGTGGGAGGCAATATATAGGCCGAACAATACGCAACTTTGCTACAAGAGTTAATGAACACATTACGGCAATAAAAAAAGGGCGCACTAATCATCGTGTACCTAAGCATTACGCACTTTATCACAATCAAAACCCAACTGGTACCACTTTTCAGATCATAGATAAATTTGTACCCCACTGGAGAGGCGAATCTATTATAAGAGGGGTGTCCAGACTGGAAACGTTCTGGATACACCAAATTAAATGTTATATGCCTCACGGCCTAAATATCGAGTGGGAGATCAATGCGTTTATAAACCAATCATAGATGCCCAACATGGTCCCACTCGTTAGATAACCAGCTCTTTTTCGTCTACATGAAGATAGTACCTCTTTATATATCCAGGGTGACATATCTAGCTGAGGTGCTTGTTGGGTATTGGTCACGGACCACTTTACACAAGTTCTTCCTCTTTTTCTACTATTTTTGTAATTTCTGTACTTTTCAATATTTGTTTCACTTTTTCATCTTTTGAAGATATGCACCATTTTCTTCTGGTATACCATTTTTGGTTTGGGAGATTTGGTGCATATGTCCTATATCGTAGATTTTCACTGATTTTTCATACATTTATTATATAATGGGTTCTGTTTATGATAAACATACCCAATATTTTTTATTACACAATCTTTTTTACATAATGGGATTAGTATTCATCACCATTATTACCATATTTATTTTACACTTACAAGGAACGAGTGGGATAGACATATCTCCCGCTCTTAAATTAATATTGTGTTCAATAGTTCATCTCACTGATAGATATGCTGTCCGCTTTAAACTTTGATTTTTTAGTATAATTTTTCTCTGTTTCTCGTAGAGGGATATGTATTCATATTACATATACATGTAACCACTAGGGAACAAGTGCGGTATGACAGCCAGTTTAAACTAGCTGATACATTCTCCATTATTATAATTAATCTCGGTCATATATTTTTAATTGCCCAGGTTTGAATTAATCTTCTGTTCATGACGATATACTGGTGGTGCAAATCGAATGAGTTAATTCCTCTTCTTGCCCCCACTTCCGTTGTGATGAACGCGCTTGCGTTCCAAACCAAGTGGCAATCATTTCCTGGATCCGGACCCCGATGATACGTTCCTTCTGAAGTGTACACCGCGTCATTACGCTGACGCAGGATGACGCGGTAGTCATGTGATTTATATCACTGATAAACACTGGAGAAGTAGTTGATTGGAGAACGGAACAGAGGCTTGGTTTTCTAATCTCCCCTCCATGTGTGATTAGTCTAGAGTCAGTCATATGACTCTAGAGTTGTTCACATGATCCGCAAACCCGGAAGTCACGCCGCACAGGTGTCCTCAATGGATTTTTATGATTTCTCATTAAATTTTTATAAAAAAAGCACAGTGGGTGGCAGGCTAGCCTATACCCCAGTTGAAGTCTTGGCAGACGAAATGCGTCGGGTGTTTTACGCTATCATAGCCACCTTATTTTACTGCGCTAGATCTTGTTCAATTGAACCGAACTTTTACCTCTCAATTTTTATTGGAATTTTATATTAATAAATTTTCCCTTTTTTTACTATTGGATTTACACTACGTGGAAGCCTTTTTCTTTCCTTTTCCTATACCCCCCCCCCCCCACTACTGCCCTGCCACTCACCACTGACAGACCCCCCCACTGCCAAACACCACCCCCAAACGCCCAGCCCCCCCCACTACCAGACCACCACCCCCTGTGAAATCCCCGGGGATAAGCATTTTTAGCATGCAAGTGGTTTATTCAGCCTGTGTGTCCTCCGTTCCAGCCTGTGCCTGCTTGTCCGGCCGATTGCTTGGCATGTAAGAAGTTAATTTTTGTAAGCTGCCTGTTCGGTTGCAGCATCTCTGCCCTGGCTTGTATAGCCTGAAACCTGCGCATGCGCAGTAACAGGAGCCGGGACTCACCGAGACCATAGCTGTCACTGTAAACACAGACGTTCCTGTGTTTACAAGTGACGGGAGGAAGAGCGGGTGAGAGCTGGAGGTGGCTGCTGAATGGCAAAAATGGATCTTCATTAACCACTTGACCACTGGGCACTTAAACCCCCTTCCTAACCAGACCAATTTTCAGCTTTCAGTGCTCTCACATTTTGAATGACAATTACTCAGTCAGGCAACATGCTACCCATATGAATATTTTGTCCTTTTTTTCACACAAATAGAGCTTTCTTTTGGTGGTATTTGATCACCATTGGATTTTTTTTTTTTTGCGCTATAAATGAAAAAAAAAAAGACCAAAAAAAAAAATACTTTGTGTCGGTTATAACATTTAGCAAATTTGTCATTTTTCTTCAGAAATTTTGGCCAAATTTATACTGCCACATATATTTGGTAGAAATAACCCAAATCAGTGTACAGGGCCTTGCAAAAGTATTCACCCTCTTGGCTTTTTACCTATTTTGTTACATTACAGCCTTTACTTCAATGTTTTTAGAATCTGAATTTTATGTGATGGATCAGAACACAATAGTCTAAGTTGGTGAAGTAAAGTTAGAAAAATATATACCATATTTATCGGCGTATAACACGCGCCAGCGTATAACACGCACCCTAAGTTTAGGAGGGCATTTTAAAAGGAAAAAAAACTTTTAGGAGGGAAGTTTAAGGAAAAAAAAACTTACATTTAAATGCCCATCAATGCAGCCTCATCAGTGTTCATCTGCAGCCTTGTCCATCATTGCAGAATGAACAGTGTCCATTTGCAGCCTTGCCCAGTGCAGCCTTGAGTGCGAGCAGAGTCAAGCCGAGTACACAGTACACTCGGCTCAGTCTTTTTCGGCAGCACTCGCTCCTCTTATCCTCTCTGAAACAGCAGGGAGGCGGGGCGGCGTGACTGCGAGTGGAGCTGAGCACTCGGCTCGGTCTTTTTCGGCGGCGCTCGGTCTTTTTTGGCTCAGACAGTGGGGATCGGCGTTTAACATGCACCCACGATTTTCCCCTGATTTTAAGGGGAAAAAAGTGCGTGTTATAGGCCGATAAATATGGTACATATAACAATTTTTCAGAAATAAACTGATAATTGGCATGTGCGTATGTATTCATCTCCTTTGTTATGAAGCCCATAA
>NC_133327.1:223884348-224004969 GCF_042186555.1 Aquarana catesbeiana
GTAGACGGGAGAACACTACCCATGAGTATGCTGACATGGAACCCATCAGGAAAGGAAAATTACAATAAGTATGAAAACAATTTCCCTGTTTTGCTAAGGTATTTTTCATTGGACCTCATAACTTGGTGTTCTTTGCCTACATATTTTTTGCAAAGTGCATTCCTCTTTTTAATCTCAGAAAGTTGTGAGGCATGATGGTGCAGGATAAAACACAAAAATTGTGTATACTGTTAGTCCTTGTATATTAAACTGACAAATTTAGAATGTACTTGTAGTTTACCCAAAATGACAATACAGATTGCGTGACCACACATGCATAAACACAAGCACAAAAAATGAAATGCTTACTGTTACCTATGGGGAGACTAGGTTGTATGTACAGAATAGGAACTTTTCAGAAAAGCTGTTACCTATCAGATCAGAGGCTCCTGATCAGTGCTAAAGGTAGGTATTGTAAAATCTTGGCGAAAAAGCTAATTCCAGGGCAGTGACACTACGCTGATTCTGGAAATCAGGCACTGACAATCTCCAGCATTGGTTAAGATCTTTAGCTGCGACAGGTGACTGCTGATCATTCAGTTTCCCTTTAATGCTCAGATGAGTCATAGATTGGCCATACCCCATAAAATCTCCTTCTATCCTCGCAGCATTACAATTTCTCTGATTTCAGGTGTGAAGCAAATTTCAAATCTCTGTTATTTTGGTTGCAACGGAGAAGAGAACAGAAAGCGCTTGATTGCAGTGTTCAGATATACAGTTATCTATCATAAGCACTCATTAAGACAATTGTTTGTATGATTAAGACATTATTTGTGTCATCATCTTACACTTTCAGTTTTTCTGAGAATACAGATGAATCCAGTGCTACTTCTTTGAAAGTCTTAAAGTAACAACCAGAAAAAAAATGTTCCCAGTTATTTAAGCAGTTCATTAAATATGCAGTTTATGTTTGGGCGTGATCTTACATGAAGAGATTAAAAGGGTAAAGAAACACACAATACAAATAATACTAATTTTTAGTACTTTACATTGCCATAATGGGCATATTATTAGAACGCTATTTCCCTTAAAATACAGAATAATGTTTGTTGAAAAAAAAAAGTGACTGAAAAAAATAATAAATTCATTATGTTATGTACAGTAGTATATTTTTGGTAGTAAACCTAGTGTATTAATAAGTCAGCCTTTACATTAATTCCCCAAGGCCTGCTTAAATCTGTACTTGGTTTTTGGTTTAACTGTAATCAGTGGTGGTTGCTCCATTAGGGGCTCAGGGGCGCGCTCTCCTAATCCATGCGCTTGGCCCCTAATCTACATGCATGGCGCCAGACGTATAGATTTCCAATTTTTTTTTTTTTTTTTAAAGCACATGATTAGAGCCTGAGGCTCAGATTGGCTTAAAAAAGGGGTGGGCTTGGGGCGCAGAGCACTGCGCCCTGAGCCCACCCAGTTATGTGACATTAGTGGATTAATATTTGCTAATGTCTTCCTGCTTCTCCTCCCGGCCAATCAGGAAGCAGGTCCTGTTTCCCACTTCGTCTTCAACCATGAGGAGAAGCAGTGGTCCCTCTGCACTGATCACTGACTTCCAGGCTCCATAGAGCCCGTCCTGTCCTCCTAGCAGAGCCCATAGCAGAAGATGGGGCAGGAGCATGTATTAGCCGCAGCTCTCCATCAGGAGAAGCCGCTCTCCCACCGCTGAGGAGAAGATTGCAGCAGCAGATGGGAGGATGAGTGGGAGGCGGTGGTGTGGGGTGCAGTGTGAATATAGAGCCTGGCCTGTGCAGGGGAGGGGTTGGTGGTGGCGTTATGTGCGAGTGAGGGGGGCAGGTTTGTTTGCCGCCCCCCCCCAAAATATTGAGCACCAGCCAACACTGGCTGTATTACAGGGATTTCTCCAGTAGGGTGTACTCAGGTTCTTTCTATGATTTGTCATCCATCAAACTCTGTTAGGCTACTTTCACACGGCCACTTTCACATGGGTGACTTAATGGAACGGATTCCGCTTTCTCCACTGTGCTGATCCCAGCTGAGCAGGCGGATGACAGGTCCTGTCCGCTCTGATGTGCAGAGCGGACACGGAAACAGTCCCGCTCTCCTCTATGGAGAAATCAGATAGAAACAGACCGCCTGTCAGTTTCCATGCGATCTTTTTCGATCTGATCCACCAGTTCAATGGGAAAAAGGACCACCATCCATCTGGATTTTGCGGACAGGATCGGCTCAGATAGCAGTAGATGTCAGCGGACATGTCACCGCTGACATCCGCCGATCCATAGAGGAGACTACAAAGTCCAATCAGGTCTTCCTGAAGAATTAGGCAGACCTGATCGGACAGCCCATGTGAAAGGGCCCAAAGTTTTGACATTAAAACCTAGAAGCTGATTGGTTACTATGCATAACTGCACCAGATTCTATGTGTACCAGTTTTAGTAAATCCCCCCCAATATGTGCTCTTACCCATGTAATTAATATCTACAACCCATTTTCCATATTACTCACTTATGAACCACAAGCATCTTTTATGTATTATGAAAATGGATTCACATTTAGCCTACACAACATACAGGCTTTTATAAAATATCTTTATTGTATTCTCTAGCTTTAGTTTTCTTCATACCATTCTCATTTCTTTTACCAAATGTGTCTGCACTTTCCAAAATTCATCCAATCCACTTCTCTCTTTTACCATTTTAGGTGCCACTTAGTCCACATGCTTAGCATTATTCTTGATATTCTTAATACTAAAATATGGCCATCTCAGAAGGGATAACCATTTATATCAAGGAGTAAAAAAATATATATGTAGAGTCTGAAAACTTATAGACAACAAGGTAATATTGTTTGTGTTCAGTAGGTACTAGGGTTGCACAAGTTTTCCTCAAGTACTCGCCGATACCAATTAGGGTTTGTTCACACTTGACTAAATTACTGACGCTCAACAAATGCTCCTATAGCGTTTGTATGGCGTTAGTATGGGCGTCAGACAGGCGTCAATGGGCTTTAGAATGGGGCATTTTACAAGCGTTAAATGCTCCCTAAACTCCCTATGCATGGTTTCGTAGCGTTTGATGAGCGTTAAAACTGCTCCACAATGGAAAGTGACTAATTTTTGCGCGCCTGCCAGATTGTTTGCGGATCGTTACCATAGACTTGAAAGGCTTCAAATGCCTCCTGACTCGCCATGAGGCTTAAATTTTCAAGCGACTCAATGCCAACGCTTAGTGTGAACAGGACAATGCACTGTCTATTATATCTTGTGCATAGGCGTTTGAGGGGCATTTTTAACACCTGTCAAACACCTCTCAAATGCCTGCTCTTAATGCCAGTGTGAACTAAGCCTAACCGATTCCTATTTTTACATTTTTTTTTTTTTTAACACTGTACCTTTAACTTTTTGGAGGAGGGGAGGGGTGCTATTATTTACAGTGAAGAGGTGGGGAGGGGTGTTATTGTTTAGAGTGGAGAGGTGTTATTGTTCAGGGTGGAGAGGTGGGTCATTGTTTAGGGTGGAGAGGTGTTATTGTTTAGGGTGGAGAGGTGGGGAGAGGTGTTATTGTTTAGGGTGGAGAGGTGGGGAGAGGTGTTATTGTTTAGGGTGGAGAGGTGGGGAGAGGTGTTATTGTTTAGGGTGGAGAGGTGGGTCATTGTTTAGGGTGGAGAGGTGTTATTGTTTAGAGTGGAGAGGTGGGTTATTGTTTAGGGTGGATAGGTGGGGAGGGGTGTTATTGTTTAGGGTGGAGAGGTGAGTTATTGTTTAGGTTGGATAGGTGGGGAGGGGTATTATTGTTTAGGGTGGAGAGGCGGGGAGGGGTGTTATTGTTTAGGGTGGAGAGAGGTGTTATTGTTTAGGGTGGATAGGTGAGGAGGAGTGTTATTGTTTAGGGTGGAGAGGTGGGGAGGGGGGTTATTGTTTAGGATGGAGAGGTGGGTTATTGTTTAGGGTGGAGAGGCGGGGAGGGGTGTTATTGTTTAGGGTGGAGCGGCGGGGAGGGGTGTTATTGTTTAGGGTGGAGAGGCGGGGAGGAGTGTTATTGTTTAGGGTGGAGAGGCGGGGAGAGGTGTTATTGTTTAGAGTGGAGAGGTGGGTTATTGTTTAAGGTGGATAGGTGGGGAGGGGTGTTATTGTTTAGGGTGGAGAGGCGGGGAGGGGTGTTATTGTTTAGGGTGGAGAGGCAGGGAGAGGTGTTATTGTTTAGAGTGGAGAGGTGGGTTATTGTTTAAGGTGGATAGGTGGGGAGGGGTGTTATTGTTTAGGGTGGAGAGGTGGGGAGGGGTGTTATTGTTTAAGGTGGAGAGGTGTTATTGTTTGTATATGCAGAAAGGGAGGGAGAGGGGAAGGGGGTATTTGGGAGCCCTACAGCTGCCAATCACTGCACTACAACACAAATCAGATCTGCCCTCCCCCTCCAAGAAGTTCTGCAGCAGCTGAGACACTTGGGGAAGTCATCAGAGGTGAGGGGAAGGGAAGCCTGGATCAGTGCAGGGCACACTACTCACTGGGCAGATCAGTCATCCAGCAGCCATCTGCAGAGCAGCCCGAGGAGAAGTAAATCGCCCAGAGGACAGAAAAAACTGGGCTAAGATGGAGGGGCGGGGCTGGTGTGGGAGGGGACGGGTCCAGTGCAGGGAAGGGAAATCCCTGACAGCTGAAACTTCATTGGTTGTTAAGGACGCGGCGGCCCCGCTCCTTAACAACCAATAATTGCCTGCATTCTTTTGTATAAATTTCATCTGTCAGTGGGGGAATCCTGCTGACAGATGAAAGAACTGAACCTGAAGGTATCTGTTTCAGGTATCGGCGCATTTGCTTGAGTACCGATACTCGTGCAAATGCTTAGTATCCTAACCCTAATAGCAGGGACCTGGGGTCAGTGGCTGGTGAGGCACTGGCTAGTATCAGAGCCAGACACACACAGGTTACATACGCCACGATCGTTAGAGCGAGAGCAATAATTCTAGCACTAGACCCCCTCTGTAACTCTAAACATGTAATCTGTAAAAAAAATTAAAGCGTCGCCTATGGAGATTTTTTGGTACTGAAGTTTAGCGCAATTCTATGGGTGTGCACAATTTTAAAGCGCGACATGTTGGGTATCTATTTACTTGGCATAACATCATTTTTCATATTATCCATATTATCCAAAAAAAATCAGGTTATCTTTAGTGTTTTTTTTTTTTTTTTAAACTTCATGAAAGGTTTTTTTTTTTAAATTGCTGCAAGTGGCGTCTTTTTTGTATCAGTGTCATGTCTTTTGGTCAGGCAACGCGCTGACACCTTTGCAGCCATTGTGCTATATTCTGGGTGTTCAGTGTGTCCCTGTACCTTTAAGAAGGGGTGGCATGCGGAATGCATATGCCTCCACTGTGGGGACACTTATACAGTAAGTTAGTGTTAGGTACCACAGATACCAGGGTGACTTGACGAGGCTCTCTGGCTTACGCATGCATTTGCAAATGTGTGCAGACTAAACCCCTGCTTTTAACGCATACTGTTATGCCGCGTCGGAAATAGATATGACGGCCTTTCCGACGGGATTCAAGTTTGCCTTGCATACACACTGTCATGCAAAAGTTTGCTGAAATTACATCCGTCAAGAATGCGGTGACGTACAACACTACGATGAGCCGAGAAAATGACGTTCAATGCTTCCGAGCATGCGTCGAATTGTTTCCGAGCATGCGTAGGGATTTTGCGCGTCGGAATTGCCACAGACGATCGCATTTTCGGATAGGAACTTTTCCCGACCGAAAAATTGAGAGCATGCCCTCAATCTTTTGCTGGCTGGAATTCCGCCAGCAAAAGACCGATGGAGCATACACACGGTCGCATTTTACAATGAAAAAATCTCATCGGTCTTTTACGGGACGAAATTCCGACCGTGTGTACGTGGCATAAGACAGATTATTTGGTTGTCTGCAGGCTGGTCAGTAAATTAAGCTTGGTTTTTTCATTGGATTTATCCCTGCTCTTGTTTGTACCTGTTGTTAGGCTTCCAATGCTTCTTTCTGCGATAGCCAGCTATAGATGGGAGCAAGTGGCGTCTTTTTTGTATCACTAATGATACTTTACCATTGGTCCAAGACTCAAAGCTGTCCATTGAGTTTAGTACTTCTGACAAGAAGTGAGGAAAAGCACTATGAGCTCAACCTCTCAGTCTGCTGGAAACAGAGTGTGCCAGCTTGTATTTAAACTGGCCGCTCTGTATGTAGCTTCTGACAGGCTGCGCTAGGAGCCCTGCATCTCCGGAACCATAGGTCATAGGAGCCCCAAATTATTACCAGTGGTGTGGTAGGACTTAGGCTACCTACCCCCTAAATTTGAGGATTTTTTTTAATGTTCATGGCAGACGAGGCTCTGCCTCACCTGCCTCCCCTGACTGCACATTCCTGCCTAGTAGGTGCCATTCATGGATATATCATCCATCAAAATGACCTTTTTTATAATTTTATCACAATACTCTCCACAAGTGAAAGTGTAAAGGGTTTCAATTTTTATTAACTAAAAATATATTGGCAGATGTATTAAGAAAGTTAACACCATATCTAAGGAATATAGCCCAGCATCCAAATAATTGCCTTATAGAAGCACCAAAGTAAACATATTAGTTTTATAAACATATTAGTTTATATAAACTAATTTTGTCCAGTGAAGGTCGGTTTAGAATAGGACTTCAGAGTAGCCCTGGAATTGCTACTAGGTATCTTTTCTAGTGAAACATCACTTTCACATGCAGAGTACTAAAAAAACTTTAAAAGGTTTTAATTTTTTTGGGGGGG
This sequence comes from Aquarana catesbeiana, assembly GCF_042186555.1. Classification (NCBI taxonomy): domain Eukaryota; kingdom Metazoa; phylum Chordata; class Amphibia; order Anura; family Ranidae; genus Aquarana; species Aquarana catesbeiana. The sequence goes on from NC_133327.1 coordinate 223,891,129, forward strand.
GGGGGGGGGGCAGGGCCGGACTGGCCTACCAGGATACCAGGAAATTTCCCGGTAGGCCGCCTGCCCTGGGTCCGCTTTAAGCGGCAACTGCAGCGCTCTCCTCCCTCTATCCTCCCGCGCTCGTATGTCACAGAGCTGGGTCTGTGTGCAAGGTCCCACCCCCCTAGACTGGCTTGTGTGATAGTAGGTTGAATCAGTGTTCTGCCTATCACATGAGCCGGTCTAGGGGGGCGGGACCTTGCACACAGACCCAGCTCCATGACATACGAGCGCTGGAGGACAGGGGGAGGAGAGCGCTGTGTTATCCAGAAAAAGGTGAGGCTGACATTAGTGGTCACAGAGGCTGCAATTGGTGGACGCAAAGGCTGCAATTGGTGGGTACACAGAGGCTGCAATTGGTGGGCACACAGATGCTGCAATTGGTGGGCACAGAGGCTGCAATTGGTGGGCACAGAGGCTGCTGTGGTGGGCACACAGAGGCTGCAATTGGTGTGCAAAGTGAGGCTGCATTCATGGGCACAGAGAAGCTGCATTGGTAGGCACAGAGAGGCTGCACTTTTGGGCACAGCGAGGCTGCATTGGTGGGCACAGAGAGGCTGCATTGGTGGGCACAGTAAGGCTGCAATGATGGGCACCATGAAGCTACAATGATGGGCACAGTGAGGCTGCAATGATGGGCACAGTAAGGGCTGCAATGATGGGCACACTGAGGCTGCATTGATGGGCACAGGGAGGCTGCACTGATGGGTACAGTGAGGCTGCATTGGTGGGAACAGTGAGGCTGCAATGATGGGCACAGAGAGGCTGCATTAATGGGCACCATGAAGCTACAATGATGGGCACAGTGAGGCTGCAATGATTGGCACAGTGAGGCTGCTTTAATGGGCACAGGGAGGCTGCATTGGTAGGCACAGTGAGACTGCATTCATGGGCACAGTGAGGCTGCATTGGTGGGCACGGTGAGGCTGCATTGATGGGCACGGTAAGGCTGCATTTGGTGGGCACACAGGCTGCAATTGGTGGGCATAGAGAGGCTGCAATTTGTGGGCACAGAGAGGCTGCAATTGGTGGGCACAGGGCGGCTGCAATTGGTGGGCACACAAAAGCTGCAGTGGTGGGCACACATAGGCTGCAGTTGGTGGGCACACATAGGCTGCAGTTGGTGGGCACAGAGAGGCTGCAATTGGTGGGCACAATGAGTGTGCATTCATGGGCACAGAGAAACTGCATTGGTGGGCACAGCAAAGCTGCATTGGTGGGCACAGCAAGGCTGCATTGATGGGCACCATGAAGCTACAATGATGGGCACAGTAAGGCTGCATTGATGGGCACAGGGAGGCTGCAATGATGGGCACAGTGAGGCTGCAATGATGGGCACAGGGAGGCTGCATTGATGGGCACAGGGAGGCTGCACTGGTGGGCACAGGGAGGCTGCATTCATGGGCACAGGGAGACTGCATTGGTGGGCACAGTGAGAATGCATTCATGGGCACAGTGAGGCTGCATTGGTGGGCACAGTGAGGCTACATTTATGGGCACGGCAAGGCTGCATTGATGGGCATGGCGAGGCTGCAATTGGTGGGCACACAGAGGCTGCAATTGGTGGGCACAGAGAGGCTGCAATTGGTGGTCACAGAGAGGCTGTAATTGGTGGGCACAGAGGCTGCAATTGGTGGGCACAGAGGGGCTGCAATTGGTGGGCACACAGGGGCTGCAGTGGTGAGCACACATAGGCTGCAATTGGTAGGCACAGAGAGGCTGAAATTGGTGGGCCCAGAGGCTGCAATTGGTAGGCACAGTGAGGCTGAATTCATGGGCACAGAGAAACTGCATTGGTGGGCACAGCAAGGCTGCATTGGTGGGCACAGCAAGGCTGCATTGGTGGGCACAATAAGGCTGCATTGATGGGCACAGTGAGGCTGCAATGATGAGCACAGGGAGGCTACATTGATGGGAACCATGAAGCTAAAATGATGGGCACAGTGAGGCTGCAATAATGGGCACAGTGAGGCTGCAATTATGGGCATACTGAGGCTGCATTGATGGGCACAGGGAGGCTGCACTGATGGGTACAGTGAGGCTGCATTGATGGACACAGGGAGGCTGCATTGGTGAGCACAGGGAGGCTGCATTGGTGGGCACAGTGAGACTATATTCATGGGCACAGTAAAGCTGCATTTGATGGGCACTGTGAGGCTGCAATGATGGGCACAGTGAGGCTGCATTGGTGGGCATGCCAAGGCTGCATTGATGGGCACAGCGAGGCTGCATTGATGAGCATGGCGAGGCTGCATTGATGAGTACGGCGAGGCTGCATTGATGGGCACGGCAAAGCTGCATTGATGGGCATGGCGAGGCTGTATTGATGGGCACAGTGAGGCTGCATTTGACGGACACTGATGAGGCTGCATTGATCTCTTGTATCATGTCTGCAGTCTCTGGTCATCTCTTGTACTATGTCTGCAGTCTCTGACCATCTTTAGTATGATGTCCTCAGTCTCTAACCATCTCCTGTACCATGCCCGCAGCCTCTGACACCTCCAGTATCATGTCTGCAGCCTCTGACATCTACTGTATCATGCCTGCAGCCTATGACCATTTCTTGTATCATGTCCACAGCCTCTGGCCATCTCTTGTATCGTGTTCTAAGTCTCTAGCCATCTCTTGTATCCTGTCCTCATTCTCTAACCATCTCTTGTATCATGTCCTCGGTCTCTAGCCATCTCTTGTATTCTGTCCTCAGTCTCTAAACATCACTTGTATCATGTTGGCAACCTCTGACCATCTCTTGTCTTATATCATGTCTGCAGTCTCTGCGGGGGAGTCTGGAGAGGAGTTAAGAGTGGCAGTGCCGCCAGGATGGGGGTCATGGGAGAAGTCAGATGTGTGTGGACTGTGAAGAACTGACTATAGGATAAAACCAGAGCCACCATCCTGGAGCCATCTAACTGAGCCCTGCACAGTGCACCTGAGAGGAGGTCAGTGACAGTGCCGCCAGGCAAGTCTGAGGGGGGGTCACTGATGTAAGGGGGGAGTGAATACAATAATATAAGGGACACTGATATAAAGGTTTCCCCCTTATATCAGTTACCCCCCCATTCTTTCTGCGGAAGGTGGTCTCTGGAAACTAGAGTTCCTGGGGTGCCCCTTGATGATGGACCAATTTTACCACTTTTAACTGGAATTTGCTTATATGTGCTTTCATATCTGCCTTCTAAGTATATATATATATATATATATATATATATATATATATATATATATATATATATATATATATATATATATAAAATACACTCTTCAAATGTGCTTTAAAATGCATGGTTTTTCCCTTTTTATGAACATGGAAATAATGATGTTATGATGTTGGGCTGGTATAATAATGCTATGGGGCTGGTATGATATTTTTTCCAGGGCTGGTTTTTATTCCCAGTCCGGCCCTGGGGGGGGGGGGGGGGTTACAGTATCCGAAAGCCATTATACTCTTTACATAAAGAAAATTCTTTCCTTTTCCCCTTTACATAATGCATACAGCAGGCCTGATTGCTTCTTCTTGTCACATTCTCTACTTTCTCACATTGAAAAGCATCCACTGGAATATTTCCTACTGTGATCATGCTCCAGTTTCAGTTAGTCTGACCTTCCCATAAGTGTCTCTTAGGGAATGGTCCTGGCATCTAAAGTCTTTGATTTTTGATGATCCTACAGCTATGACAGCAGCAGTATAAATTGAGAGAATACTTTGCAATTAATGCTAGTCCCAAAACATCTCCTATAGCTTGGGAATCACACAAACTAGCAATTCTGTAATACTGGCTTTAGACTTAGAATGAAAAACAAGACTTCACTAGAAATCTGTAGACCAGATTGCCCATCGGGTATCAACACACATCTGAGTAGTCTCTACATACTTTAGGGGACTCACAAGTTGCTGAAAACAAAATGAGACACAAATCTTTATACTGTAGTTAATGCCTACCTTGGAAGACTCACAAGCTGTTAGAAGAAAAAGTGAATCACCACTTTGTTAATAAGAAAATGATCCCCTTGTCACTTAAATACACTGCAAGGATTTGTGTAAACTTCATCAATTCACCCTGGTGTTCTGTGAATACTAAAACTTAATTTCAGTAGTAGTACCATTCAGGGCTCAAGCCCTGCAGGAACGCATGGGAATAGCGCTCCTGTACTTTTTCCACAGCAGGAACACCATTCCCATTAGCAGCCATTTCCTGCAGGACTGGCCCTTGAAGCATGCGAGCTATGTGGTAGGTGCTACACCAGCAGCCGCCGATACAGCCGATACAGCCGATACAATAGTAAGTGCTGCACACTGATTGAGGCCAGTGTTGCCAACAGCCCGTTAATTTATGGGCATTGCGTAAATTTCAGCCCATTTTCCATCTGCCCGTAAATGTCTGTTACGGGCAGCGGCGCCCATAAAAAAATATGGCTGCGGGCCGTCAGCACATCCGTGTATGCGCTGTTCTGAAGCCTGCAAAGCTTGATGATCACCCATTTTTGGCTGGGCAGATGCATGTGCAGTGGTGTGATGACGCCACCTCGCGCCATTTTTGAATTGCTGGGGGGGGGAGTGAAGGGGGCAGAGGAGGACATTATAGTGGGGGGGGGGTGAAGGAGGCAGAAGAGGACATTACTGTGGGGGGGAGGGGTAGAGGCAGAGGGCGTTACTGGGATGGGAAGGGGTGAAGGGGACAGAGGTGGACATTACTGGGGGGGTGAAAGGGATAGAGGTGGACATTACTGGGGGGAGGTGAAGAGGAGCAGAGGGGGGGGGGGGCGGTAGAAGGGGGCAGAGAAGGACAGTGCTGTGGAGGCAGGGCTCGAGTCCTGTAGGAACGTATGGGAACACACCTTTTTATTTTTGAGGTGGGGGAATTTTGGGTGAGTTCCCACACTTTTTTCCCAGGGCTTGATCCCTGGTACTATTCTGTACTTTAACAATGACAGTTATACATTACACCTAACCATGTTTCAATCAACATACACTCATTAAATTTAGCTGGTCTTCTTACAGCTTTTCTCCTTTAAGTACACTGCTGCAGACCAGCTGGTTGCTGAGCTGGTGAAGGAATCCATTGTATGGCTACCTATGAAAGCTCATTGAATTTAAACTGCATATTTAAATCTTCAAGCTCATATTCCAACCTATCATCTGTGCAAGCAGTGTTATGCTGAAATGGTGTATTATTCTCTTGTACGCCTTATGTGTAGACATGATTCTAATGTAGAATCTGAAACCACTGCTGGTCGTCTTCCATTTATTTACATTCTTTCTTTAACTGCAGGACAGAAAATTGGCAGATCTTTAGAATGACAGTTTTAATTTTGCTGTATTTTTACTGTAACTTCATAATGTTTTGTGAGTTTTGTCAGATATATTAAATTGAAGAACAGGTGTTGCTTTTTAGTACTATATTTTATCAGTATCTGAACAGGTGCAATATTTGTACCTGAGACAGGTGTATTTCATCATTAAACATATGCTTTTACCGAATAGCTTTTTGAAAGTAGGTTGCGACAGATGTTTAAAAGTAGCTAACATATTTGCAGAATACCTCTATATTGAACTGTGTCAGGAGGTCTAATTGTACACAATGACAGATGCCAGTCCAGCTATTTTTTGCTGTATCTAGTAATAATGAATGTTGGTGGGTCAAACAGAAGACCAGCTGCTCTTGGATAGAAATATAAATGGGCAGGAAAAAAAATTCTCAGAGATAAAAAGTGCCAGACAGCAGTGTCTATTTACACCATTCCCCTTCTACCCCTAGGTTGTGCATAGGGATGAACACAAATGCTTATCCGTTATGATTATGCGTGTGCGTTGTGTGAGACCTACACTCTTGTGCAAAAGTGTTAGACTGGTGTGAAAAATGCTGTCAATTAGGAATGCTTTTAGGAATAGAAGTGTTAATTGTTTATTTTAATCAATTAACAAAACAGAAAGTAAATAAACAGAAGAGATATCCAAATCAATATTTGGTGTGTCCACCCTTTGTCTTCAAAACAGCATCAATTCTTCTAAATATGCTTGCATACTCTGTAGATTGCTCCAAACATCATGAAGAACTAATCACAGATCGTCTGTGGATGAAGGTTGCCTCAAATTCTTCTGTCTCTCTATGTAATCCCAGACAGACCCAATGACGTTGAGATCAGGGTTCTGTGGGGACCAAACCATCACTTCCAGGACTCCTTGTTCTTTTTTACACTGAAAATAGTTCTTAATAACATTGGATGTATGTTTTGGGTTGTTGTCCTGCTACAGAATAAATTTGGGGCCAATCACATGCCTCCCTGATGGTATGGCATAATGGATATATATCTGCCTATATTTCTCAGCATTGAGGATGCCATTGATCCTGACCGAATCTCCAACTGCATTTAAATAAATGCAGCCCCAAACTTACAAGCCACCTCCACCATGCTTCACTGTTGCCTTCAGACACTAATTATTGTACTGCTCTCCAGCCCTTCATGAATAAACTGCCTCCTGCTACAGCCAAATATTTAACATTTTAACTCATCAGTCCAGAGCACCTGCTGACATTTTTCTGCACCCCAATTCCTATTTTTTCGTGCATAGCTGAGTTGCTTAGCCTTGTTTCCACGTCAGAAGTATGTTTTTTTCGGCCACAATTCTTCCATGAAGACTACTTCTGGCCAGACTTAATAAATGGGTGCACCTGGGTCCCACTGGTTTCCACCAGTTCTGCGCTGATGGCACTGCTGGACATCTTCCAGTGTGAAAGGAAAGTAAGCTCGATGTGGCTAGGACAGATCTTGCTGATGTGATATAACTACCTTGTGTCCTGTTGCTGTGTTCAATATTGCCATGATGTATGACCTGTGACATGAAATTATTTCCCACAACCTCACCTTAGTAGCAGATCCTGGCTTTTCCTCACCCTGTTTTCATACACCTGACTGTAATCCTACAAAATCCCTGACTTTGTACAAGTGTACAAAGTGTGCAAGTGTAATAACTGATGTTGGTTTGAGGCCAAAGGGTAGTCACACCAATTACTGATTTGATTTAGATTTTTATCCTGTTTACTCCATTTTCCTTTTATAAATTGATAAAAATAAACAAATAGAATATACAGTAGGGATGGAAAGTATTCAGACCCCATTAAATTTTTCACTCTTAGTTATATTGCAGCCATTTGCTAAAATCATTTAAGTTAATTGTTTTTCCTCATTAATGTACACACAGCACCCCATATTGACAGAAAAACACAGAATTGTTGATATTTTTGCAGATTTATTAAAAAAGAAAAACTGAAATATCACATGGTCCTAAGTATTCAGACCCTTTGCTCGGTATTTAGTAGAAGCACCCTTTTGATCTAATACATCAATGAGTCTTTTTGGGAAAGATGCAACAAGTTTTTCACACCTGGATTTGGGGATCCTCTGCCATTAATCCTTGCAGATCCTCTCCAGTTCTGTCAGGTTGGATGGTGAACGTTGGTGGACAGCCATTTTTAGGTCTCTCCAGAGATGCTCAATTGGGTTTAAGTCAGGGCTCTGGCTGGGTCATTCAAGAACAGTCACGGAGTTGTTGTGAAGCCACTCCTTCGTTATTTTAGCTGTGTGCTTAGGGTCATTGTCTTGTTGGAAGGTAAACCTTTGGCCCAGTCTGAGGTCCTGAGCACTCTGGAGAAGGTTTTCGTCCAGGATATCCCTGTACTTGGCTGCATTCATCTTTCCCTCTATTGCAACCAGTCATCCTGTCCCTGCAGCTGAAAAACACCCCCACAGCATGATGCTGCCACCACCATGCTTCACTGTTGGGACTGTATTGGACAGGTGATGAGCAGTGCCCGGTTTTCGCCACACATACCGCTTAGAATTGAGGCCAAAAAGTTCTATCTTGGTCTCATCAGACCAGAGAATCTTAAGATCACCATCTTGGAGTCCTTCAGGTGTTTTTTAGCAAACTCCATGCGGGCTTTCATGTGTCTTGCACTGAGGAGAGGCTTCCGTCAGGCCACTCTGCCATAAAGCCCCGACTGGTGGAGGGCTGCAGTGATGGTTAACTTTCTACAACTTTCTCCCATCTCTCGACTGCATCTCTGGAGCTCAGCCACAGTGATCTTTGGGTTCTTCTTTACCTCTCTCACCAAGGCTCTTCTCCCCCCATAGCTCAGCTCTAGGAAGGGTTCTGGTCGTCCCAAACGTCTTCCATTTAAGGATTATGGAGGCCACTGTGCTCTTAGGAACCTTAAGTGCAGCAGAAATTTTTTTGTAACCTTGGCCAGATCTGTGCCTTGCCACAATTCTGTCTCTGAGCTCTTCAGGCAGTTCCTTTGACCTCATGATTCTCATTTGCTCTGATATGCACTGTGAGCTGTAAGGTCTTATAAAGACAGGTGTGTGGCTTTCCTAATCAAGTCCAATCAGTATAATCAAACACAGTTGGACTCAAATGAAGGTGTAGAACCAGCTCAAGGATGATCAGAAGACATGGACAGCACCTGAGTTAAATATATGAGTGTCACAGCAAAGGGTCTGAATACTTAGGACAATGTGATATTTCAGTTTTTCTTTTTTAATAAATCTGCAAAAATGTCAACAATTCTGTGTTTTTCTGTCAATATGGGGTGCTGTGTGTACATTAATGAGGAAAAAAATGAACTTAAATGATTAAAAGAGTGATTAAAAGAGTGAAAAATTTAAGGGGGTTTGAATACTTTCTGTCCCCAGTGTATACTTTTGAAAGCATTCTTAATTTGCAGCATTTCTTTCAACCTACCTAAAACTTTTGCACAGTATTACATATGCTAGAGGGTGGTTGGACCTTAAGTAGAGACATGTATTTAAAGATTAGAGACACTGTAATGTTGTATTGCAGTCCCTAAAAAAGAATACGCCAAAAATGTAGTCCTTGTTCCTTTGCTTGGCCATGCAATAGTCCTAAATTATCGCCTTGATTTGTTTCCTTCTGATCCACACAGTACCACAAAGTCTGGTCCATAATTACTGCCTACTGGGTCACACAATTTCTCAGAGTGTGTCTTCAAAGCAATGACCACACCTTCCAATTTGGAAAAACAAACAGAATCAACTTAGGAGGCAAGTTTGTGAGAGGAAGCAGAAACTCCTCAGAGCTAAAAAAGGAGAACCTAATGCCGTGTACACACGAGCGGAATGTCCGACAGAAAAAGTCAGACGGAAGCTTTTCATCGTCTATTCCAATCGCGTGTGTGCCTCATCGGACTTTTTTTTTTTTGAAAATTCTGACGGACCTAGAAATAGAACATGCTCTAAATATTTCCGCTCGTCTGCATGCTGTTCCGACGGACCAAAAACGATGCTTGCTCTGAAGCAAGTACGAGACAGAAACTATTGGCTACTGGCTATTGAACTTTCTTTTTCTAGTCCCGTTGTACCTGCTGTACATCACCGTGTTCTGGACGGTCGGGTTTTAGATTGACCGTGTGTAGGCAAGAACGCTTGAATGGAATTCTGTCGAAGTTCCGTCGGAGAAACCTTCAAAGTTTATTCTGACGGCTAAGCTGGTTATGTGTACGCGGCATAACAGTGTCCGAGCAGCTATTATCCATTAGTCCACTTATTGGCACCCCTACACTGCACTACACTACCACTACACTGCTGGACCATATGACCCTTCTCTTTTGTCTTTGACTGATCACCCAATGTTTTTGTTGGTAACCCTACTGCTTCAGTTATTTTTGTTATGCCTTTATAATACTGTTACTATAATTGTAACTATACTGCAGGTAGGTGGAGGACAGCAAGTACTGTGCACTTTACCAAGCGTTCTGCACTGTGACTTTGCACCATGGAGAAGATGCATCTTTTAATGTGCTTGAGTTGATGCAGTAAAGTGTTTAAAATGCTTTTGGACTAGACATTCCTTATTTCGGGTAACAGAACTCAAGCTGGGAAATTGTGAGATGGCTTGGAGTAAACAGAGGTCTAATCCAGGTCCCTTACAAGTCTAAGCTGGTGTTTACCAGAACTCCTCGTGGTGGAAAAGGATTTTGCTGTGTGCTAGTGCCAGGTTGAGACCCCAAGGTTCGCTCTTTTCAAAGTGTTGAGGCAAATCCGTGAAAGTGGATATGGAAGCAGAGTACGGAGAGTATGGAGTATTGGTTGATCCAAAGTGTGAAGAGACAATATGAAGATTCAGAGAAACAGGGTAATTGAGAGAGAGAGACAAGGCCTGTACATGGGCAGTCAGTTGAACAAAGAAACAGACAGGGGGTAGGTGCTTGGGGGTCAAAGATAATGAAAGAAAACAAATACACAGGAATCACAAGGGACATATGAGAGAGTTGCATTACATAAGGCCAAGAGATAAAAACACAATCTAGGAGCTGGAGCAAAGAACACGAACTGGAACAAGGAACTCTTGGAACGGGGGACGACGACTTTTGCTTAGGTAATGGGAAGTGATCTGGGTGTGACAACATGAAAAATTGGGAGGTTGGCCAAGAAGTGGCCAAGGGGCAAGGTATATTAATGAGCAGAAGAGACAGGCAACACCCATAGCTACCAGCTCTGTTCAGTAGGATGCAAGAATAGAGCACATGCTTGTGGAATCACAGCTACCAGCAGAACCAGAGCAGCAAATAGGTAAAGATAAACCACAAGCTTGTACAACTGTAGGTACCAGCAGAACCATATGTGACAGAAGAGCGCTACAGCGAAACTGTAACAGTAAAACAGGGTGGCAGCTGATATTTTTAGTGTTTAAATAATACACCCACTTGCAAATCACAGTAATGATGGGTCTTACTGTACAGCAGGTGTGAGGATTTCATAGCTGGTTAGAGACTCCTTTTTCATTTCACGACCAGTAAAACTGCATTCACCACTTATCAAGTATCTTGTGCATATGGAAAATATTCACTAGCCTCTGTGAGGTTCTGCTTTCCCTAACTCACATTACTTTTATTAAAGGTATATATATTCTGCTATGATTTTTTTTTAAAAGAAAATGTGTATGTAACACAGAAGTAAAAAAAAAAAAACAGAATTTCTCCTGGACAAACAGCTGTTACTGCAGGTGTTACTATTTTTCTGTCTCGGAGGGAGCATTGTTTAAGGTCACATTACAAAGATGCAGCATCATATATCTTTTTGTACTGTAGTATGGTTTAGCTTTTTTTCAGTGACAATTCCAGGCCTTCAGATAGCCATTTATAACTTTCTTAGAGCTGTCTGTGTCCCAGTGCAATAAGTACAGGGTTATCCCTTAGGATGAGCTTGAAGCACAGAATAGAAAGCACATGAAACATCTGTGAAAAGAAGTTTCTCTTCAGGTGACTGAACAAATCTTGCTTGAAACCAAGAAATGATTACCTAGAACTACATCCCTGCTCATCGCACCCATGTCATTGGTTAATTAGGTTAACAAGGTGTTAGGCTTAGTCACTAAGTAATTTCAAAGTAGCTAAGCCTTGATAACTTAAATACCTAAAGAGAGCACAAGAACTGCATATAAGGTGTAATATACACTGCAGCTCAAAAACACTTTTTTACAGGTGTTTGACATTTTTTTTTCTGCCTTTAAACGCCCCTCCATGTTAGCTTATGTGTCCATGCACACATAGGTGTTTGCAAATGTTTAGAAGCAGAAAGAAACTTTTAGAGGCAGAAAAAAACATCACTTGGGTGTTCTGAAGAGCAGCATTTGGGCTGAAAAAAGTATTATTCTGGCCAATAGAATGCATTGATGCCAAATGCAAAAAAGCGACTCTTATCGCATTTTTTATGCTGCTTTTTTCCTGTAAAGAGAAAAGGCATCTAAAAGAACACAGTGTGCATGAGCCCTTATGATTCATGTTTCAATAGTTTACAGGTTGTCTAGTGGGTAATCTTGCAATTCAGTGCCAGGTTGTCTCCTGTCCTCACCTTGAACACTAGGTGAAACTTTTTATTTTAATGCTACACAAGTCAAAAACAGCAATACAAACTGATATGGGTTTTAACAAAAAATGGGTTTAAGGATCGCTTTTTTAAAATAAATGACTAATGCCGCGTACACACGGTCAGACTTTTCGTCTACAAAAGTCCGACAGCCTGTCCGACAGACTTCCGGCGGACTTTCGGCGGACTTGCAGCAGACTTTCTAACGAACGGACTTGCCTACACACGACCACACAAAAGTCCGACGGATTCGTACGTGATGACGTACACCGGACTAAAATAAGGAAGTTCATAGCCAGTAGCCAATAGCTGCCCTAGCATGGGTTTTTGTCCGTCGGACTAGCACACAGACGAGCGGATTTCGGGGTCCGTCGTAGTTACGACGTAAAGATTTGAAGCATGTTTCAAATCTAAAGTCCGTCGGATTTGAGGCTGAAAAAGTCTGCTGAAAGTCCGGAGAAGCCCACACACGATCGGATTACCAGCCAGCTTTAGTCCGTCGGCGTCCGTTGGACTTTTGTAGACGAAAAGTCCGACCGTGTGTACGCGGCATTACTGTACAGTTCAGTGCTGGGCTGTTAGTACTGGAACATTATAGTCCTCTCACCATGGGGATACAAACTATAGGCTTGTAATACTAAGCTATACTTTTATTTATCTTATTATTTATTTAATTATTTATTTTAAAATATACGGTAAGGAAGGATATTATATCAGGACAAATGCCAAAGGAAAATCAAGTTTTACACTTTTGGAAATGTGGAAAACAATAGTAATATATTGCAAGCCAAAACTTTTTTATTGTGTTTAACTGTACTGGGAATAACTTCACTTTCTCTTCCAGAGGCACATCAGGTGGGAATGATCCCTTCAATCCTAGATAGTGTCCCCATTTGAAGATTCCCCTTAACCCCCTGTTTTCAGTGACAGTCTGACAGATATAAAATTTTGGATTTTCTCATCACTTTCTGCCCCAATGACTATGGTCACCAGCACAAAAAGAGATGAGAAATTCTTCCCAGCAGGGACATAGACAGCAATAAAAACCATAAATAAAAAAAAATCAAAACAAAGGTTCTAATTCTTCCCAATTTTATCCAAAACAAAGAAAATGCCTTTAAGTAGAATTTAATCTATGAAATATGTTCATGTTGCAAAGAAAAGAAATTAGACCTTTAAATTACATAGTCAATACATTTCAGATATTATTCATGCCTAAAACTTTTCAGCAAACAGTATGATATTGCACTTCAGCAAACAACAGTTTTGCTTGATTTGCTGCTAACAATTTCCCCACTTACTAGTAAATTGGGCTAACAGTGAATTTGGCTTAATTTAAAAAAAGAAAAACAAACCCACACCTAGTTTATCCATTAGATTCCTGCTGTCATTTCTTTTTGTTGCTGCAACAACATTTTAAGATGTTTTAATTGCTCCACTTTAATGTAGCAATTTGTTGGATTTTTAAAAACAGAGGTAAAAAGAAAATTCAAACAAAAAATGAAATTGTTGCCTATAATGGCCAGATTACTTTTCATTTTCCAAAAAAAAAAATTAAATATGAATGGTCCTTTTTTGTAGTTTGTTTTAATTTACTTAATAACCGGCAGTTAAAGCAACTGCAACTTAAATCAAATTGAACCAAAGTTATATAAAAATAATTGCAGAGCTCACAGTGTTGGTACTCTTTAGCTAGTAGCTACCCAGAGGAACTGATATCCCTAATAATCAGAATAGCAAATCCAAGGCAATAGTAGATAGAATAAGACCCCAAAATGGAACCAGTATGTGATTAACAGAGGTATCTGTTCATTAAAAAGGTGCTTCCAAGTGAATTCTTCCGGAAGGTTGATATTTTTTGATCATGAAAACAGGTTAAAACACCATCAACACATTTTGTGGCTCTTTAGTGGCCACTTGATCAGGAAAAGGTATACAGAACATTGGATGAAATACATAAAAATATGACAGAAACATTTTCAATGTGGATCCAAAGGGTGGAGGATATATACAGTAAAAAATGTATAAATGATTAAAAAAGTGATAAAAAGGTCTTGGTGTTTTAACCTGTTTTCCTGATCAATAAATACCAACCTTTCTGAAGAATCCACTTGGAAGCACCTTTTTATTGAATGGGTGCCTCTTCTGACCACATACTGGTTCCATTTTGGGGCCATTATTATTATCTACTATTGTTCACCGGATCTGATCCCGCCCTAGCATGGTGCAAGAATTCCCGGAAAACCCTGATGAGCATTGAGTTCAACCACCCACACTCTGGGTGGAGACAATCATATTCTCCACATGTGCTAAAATAGGTTGCTTCACCCTAGGGCGGGTATCCAGCAGCCTTATGAGTGTTAGTATATGCATACTACACTTTTTTCTTATATATTCAACTGAATACTACCCTTATGCCCCGTACACACAGTCGTATTTTCAGATGGAAAATGTCCGATCGGAGCGTGTTGTCGGAAATTCCGACCGTGTGTGGGCTCCATCGGACATTTTCCATCGGATTTTCCGACACACAAAGTTGGACAGCAGGAGATAAAATTTTCCGACAACAAAATTCGATCGCGTCAATTCCGACCGTGTGTGGCCTGTTCCGACGCACAAAGTGCCACGCATGCTCAGAAGAAATTCAGAGACGGGACAGCTCATTCTGGTAAACTTAGCGTTCGGAATGGATACAGCACTTTCGGCACGCTGCAATGTTAAAAATGGTTTAATACAGCGCACTGTCTTCTTCTTTATAATGTGACAAGAATTAAGTAGTTTTGCTGCTCATATTCACACACACTTCTCACAAACTTCTTTCGTTACTATTTATCGGGATTCCCTCAATATATTTTGATTTCTCACGTCTGACAACATATTTTTGTATATTTTTTATATATTTTTGGGGTTTAATGTAGATTCTTTTTTTGTGTTTCTATTTTATTTTTTTTATTTTTGCGATTTTGATTTGTACTCCTGAAAATGTTTGAGTGTGTTTTTTGTGACAAGTTCCCACAACACCATTGATATGTTGTTCTATTTAATCTGTAGGAAATTGTTTGGTGTTGTTGTCTCTTGTTAATTTCACATTTTATGTTAGAAATGTACCTGAATCCTCACCAACAAACTGTCCTTTTTGGATGAAAACACACACAGGAGAGTAGAATTTCCCCAAAAAATTTATTAAGGGCTCACAACTATAAACAAAGAGGGAGGCAACGCTGGAGAAACTGCAGAAGTGGGTGAAGCCTTGTACCCCCAGGGCAGACATCAATTATTTAAAAGCCAAATTGGTGGCCTGAGGAGTCCTTATCTAAGGGAGGGCAGTGTGGTCCAGAAGTCCCAGAGATCCGGAAAGCAGCAGATGACATCTGTGTCCCCAGGCTGTGGTCATACGAGAGACTGCATCTTCTGTCAGACCAGACTGAACCCAGGGTCATCACTCTCTGGTCTTCTTTGCACGCCTCCTTCCACGTGGTGGCTCTGGTGGTGGAGTTGTGGCAGCAGGAGGAGGAGGAGGAGGAGGATCGTCCATCTCAATGACATCCGTCTTGGGTGTTAGTTCCCCACTCACCCCCTTACGTAGGTCTTTATAAATAAGGTCCTCAGAGAGCCTGTGTTGGCCCTCCTGCATGCCCTGCAATTTGGTGGCAGCCATGCAGGCAAAGGCCTCTTCAGGAGTTGGTAAGGCTCTGAGGGACGCAGAAGCCTCCTGGATCAGCCTGAATGCTGAATCCTGCACGGGACTTGGAGTCGTCTTCCTGGCTCGTTTATGTGGCAGGCGGAGGGGAGGGACCTGAGACTCAGTCAGGCTGCGACTTGTCCCAGGCTTCTCCTGGCTGACACTTAGCCCCACCTCCTCCTGGCTGCCACTAATCCCCGCCTCCTCCTGACTGCCACATTCCACAACCTCCTCCTGGCTGAGGTCTTCCTGTGTATGAAAAAGGGACATAGTTTTTGTATTTTTTCAATCAAACTCCAGCAGTTTCTCCAGCGCTGCCTGCCTCTTCTATTTGTGGTTATAGTGGGGGTGTCTCACTTGCCACAGACAGGGCAGCTCCCTGTACTTGTCTATGAACAGGGGCAGGAAATTGTGGTCGTTGAACCCATCCATTTTCTCTGCAAGACACAACACAAGACAAACCCTAATGTAAGGCCAAACTCCCCTAATCTTGTTACAATATAGGCTTCCATTTCGAAGCAGTATAGGCCCAAGTTTAGATCTTACCTTCGTTATCACGATCGGCGTCTCCGATGCTCCTTCCTCCGCTCACAGATCGTACGTAAGACGCACGTGTGTTACGCTTTATACACACTGCGCATGTGTATAACTACGCCCGCCCCTGATGTTCTTTCTAGTCTATTCCCCGCCCCTTTTCGTTCGGCGCAGTGGGGGAAGAGCACATGGCGGATAGACAGCAGGTGCGTGCTAATTGTAGCAACGAGGAGGAGGAGGACAGGCCGGAGCCTGAAACGTCCCGATCCAGAAGGAGATTTAAGGACTCAAATATGTCCTTTGGGGAGATGTTGGAGATGGTGGACATCCTGAAGAAGGCCGACTATGATGGAAAGTATGGGCCTTACCCCAACCCCAATGTCCGAAAGGCCAAGATCATGGCGAAAGTGGTCAGGAGTCTGCACCGGAAATTCGGGGTACGACGATCGAAAGATCAGCTCAGGAAGCGGTGGTCGGATCTGAAATTACGAGAACATGAGCAGTACAGAAAGATCCGGAGAGTGCTGCAAAAAAGTAAGTAGTTGTGCTGTGTTCCTATTCTTTATGTTTATTACGTTCGTGCTGCTCCATGTGCTTTTAGGAACTGTTGTACAGTTTAAAATGGCAACTTTCATGTTCATGGGCACATTATTCGTTCGGATCAAACATTTTTCGTTCCAAATATAAAATACCATTGTTTAGCCCATATGCATTTGGTCACCATTTTGACGCCCTATACTTGTCTTCAAAGAATTGGGTTGTGTAGATGGCTTTGTTACTAGAATGAAATGCAAACTAGATTCTGTGTAAGGAGAGGACACTCAGCAGCTGTTTTCACATCTGGACACTGGAGCACTAGTGTGGGACACAAAAACGCCATTTTTATTAGGGGGGCCACACAGGTGCTCCAGTGTATACTATAGGGGGGGCTACATCTGTGAAGCTCTCACTAAACAGGTAAAGTATTGCAGGTTGACAAAGGGCATTCAACAAATTACAACTTGGAACTCTGCTAAAATTGACAATTGTACCCCACTTCCAAGCAATGTTTCCTATTTATAGTTCTGACATTAAATATCTGTGTGCTAATTATACCATTTTGTTTCACATAGGGGAGAAAAGACTCGGAGGACATCCCTCATCTGAGGAGACCAGAGCCCCCCCCTCTGGAAGAAGGGGAAATCCCCCCAACACAAGCTGAGCAGGAGGAAGAAGACGTGGTGGAACTAGTCACCACAACAGGTGAGTGTCTGCAACCACAGGCTCAGATAAGAGATGGATGGCGGCATTTTTTTTAAACCAAATTTATTTTGGGGTTCCTCTTTTTTTAGGTGATCGTGAGGTTGTGGATGAAGATCCTTTCACATCCAAAAGTGCCCAGATCCTGATTGGGGAGATCATGGGGTGTAATTTACAATTGGAAATCATCAAGCAAAACATCAATGATGTTATTCCACAATATAAAAACATCATTGATGTTTTGGGGCGAGTTTAAAACCCCTCCAAATCACTTTCTTCTTTTGTGTGCTACAATGTGCTAAATGTTTTTGTGATTTTTCCCAAAGCCAAATTTGGAGGATGTACACAGTGTGCTAACATGTGCTATCTGCCATCACGGGAGATCAATGGACGCGTTTTGGGGGTGCAACCCCTTCCTCAATAATAAAGTAGCGGTGAGGAAGGGCTTGCTCCCCCAAAACACATCCCTTGATCCCCCGTGATGGCAGGTAGCACATGTTGACATTGGGAAATTTGTGTGCATCTTCCAAATTTGGCTTTTCCAGGGGTGATTTCCCCCCATCTGAACGCAATATCAAACACAGTTCCTAAATACTCATGTCTGATATTGCCTTCAAGTTCTACCAAATGTGAACTTTGTAAGATCAAGATTTGTGTCTTTCTTGTTGGTTTTACACAGGCCTGTTTTCTATAAAATGGACATTTTGATTTTGGATAATGCCACCACAAAAATTGGTATACAACAAACATGTTGGTTTGTGTGAAAAACCTTTGGTAAATGCACATGTGATTGTGCAGGTATTAAAAAGATTGTTAATCAAGAATGTGTGGATTATTGTCTCAACGCTACAACACTTTTGGGGTGATGTAATTGTTGTTTGATGAGAAAATGGGGGTTATTTCCTAAGGACAAATCCACTTTGCACTACAAGTGCAGTTTCAGTGCAGTTGCAAGTGCACTTGTAGTGAAATGTGTTTTTGCATTTAGTAAATAACAGCCAACAGTGCTTTGTATAAGGTTACACAATCACGCCATTTTCTGCACTCCAAACATTTCTGTCAGGGTCAGCTAAAACAAACACAAGCAGTAAATGTCCACAAAGATTTATTTATTTATTTTTTTATTATAAAAAGGCTTCACAGATTGTCTGGCATATTGATGGCCCCCCTACCCGCAAAGAACTCCTGGTATCGTAACCGGACATCACGGGCACTCAGGGAGGGCAAGCCAGGACGGCCGCTTTCAAGCGCCGTCAGTGTGGTTTGATGTATCATTCCGGCCTTGGGCCCAACTGAGCCAGCATAGTTGGCCGAATGTTTCCTTAAAAAGTTATGGAGAACACAGCACGCAAGTATTATATGGTTCAGTTTATACTCCGCCATATGGATGGGTGTCATAAACAGGCGGAACCGGCTGGCCAGGATTCCAAATTTGTTCTCCACCACTCTTCGGGCTCTGGCCAGCCGGTAATTAAAAACCCTCTGTTCCGGGGTGAGGGTCCTCATTGGGAATGGCCGCATCAGGTGGTCCCCCAGCGCAAACGCTTCATCAGCAACGAACACGAATGGGAGTCCTTCCACATTGTCCTCTGGAGCTGGCAAGTCCAAGCTGCCATTCTGGAGACGCCTGTAAAACTCCGTCTGGGCGATGACTCCACCATCGGACATCCGGCCATTCTTCCCCACGTCCACATACAAGAAATCGTAATTAGCCGTCACCACCGCCAATATCACTATACTATTGAACCCCTTGTAATTATAATAGTATGACCCCGAGTTGGGTGGTGGGACGATGTGGACGTGTTTCCCATCAATTGCCCCTCCGCAGTTAGGAAAGTCCCACCGCTCGGCAAAGTGGGAGGCCACAGTCTGCCATTCCTGTGGCGTGGAAGGAAACTGTTGAGGAAAAAACAATAAACATTACTATTTTTTCACAGAAACATGGCAAGCAGATTATAAACAAACATTATGGGGCAACCTCCAGATAGCATTTAGTAAGGGGAATTTAACAAGGCCAAAGTATAAGGTACACCTATCATATTCCCCCTCCCCCCTCTCATGGGCCATTTCTAACATTATAGGGGGTGTGTGTAAATCTTGGACAGGTAACCCTCTTCACTTCATTGAGAGATGAATGCCTAAATAATGGGGATTACTTGGAACAGCCCCTCCTTAGTTACACTATTGGCAGACCACTGGACAGGTAAGAAGTGTCTGAATACAAAGATATAAATACACACTGTACACATTTGAGGACATTTGGACATTCTGCTATTACCTATCAAGATAATAATAGGATACAAAAACTTTAAACAGTACCATTGGAAAGTATACAGGCAGGCCCTTGCACTACATGCTTTGGGGAATTCATCCATAAATCTGAGCACAAAAGAGATGGGTATAGTGTGTATGGGTTTGGCAAAGTCAGCAGATAGATGATTGAGGATAGATAGAGAATTGGGATCAGCTGACTTAGCAGTTGGGGGAGGGAGGGTTACTAAAAATTATTTGGGGACACCACAAAAAAGCCTCTGGCACTCTGCCTGAATTTAAAGAAAAAATAACATTTCCAAACATTTTAGGGGGTGTTTGGGGTAAAGCACTACTATGGAGCTGATAAAATACATTGTTAAGTGACTACATGAGGTGAATATAGGGCCAGGAGACACCATGCTGGGGAGGTTATTGAAGGGCAAATATGTATGAAGGACCTAAAATAATAATTACATAAAAATCCAGCATGCATGAGAACAAAGGGGACATTCACAGCATATTACAATCATGGTAATTAGGGAATGAGGAAAGAAATACAAGATATTATCAAACATTCAATACAATAAAATGTGATATTAAAGGATAAAAATCTTACCTTCATATACTCCTTCTGCAGGACCTGGATGATGGCAGAACAGGTCTCTGGGATGATGATACCCAGAGCCTGGGGGGAGATGCCTGTCGAGAACTTCAAGTCCTGCAGGCTTCTCCCTGTGGCCAAATACCTCAAGGTAGCGACCAACCTCTGCTCCGGAGTGATGGCTTGCCTCATGCAGGTATCCTGCCTGCTGATATAGGGGGTCAGCGAAGCCAACAAGCGGTGAAACATGGGGTCCGTCATCCGGAGAAATTATTCTCACGGATCTCACGGAGCAAAGGCATATGAGAGAACTGGTCACGCTAAAGCAACCAATTCTTGGTCCATGAACTCCTCCCCACCCTGTTCATGGACTGGACTTGTGTCAAGGTCAGGACCCCAACACCAAGCCCCCGCACAGCACGAACTCTACGAGGAGTATACATACGAAACATGGCTAGAAAACGGTCGGCTGCTCAGAACGAAGTAACAGAACGCACTGAAGAACAGCAAGGCCTGTGAAGAGTGACCTGAAAAACAGTAACGAACGAACAAGAATACAATGACTACCTAAAGTCACGCGGAACTTGCTGCACGCACTGAAGAGCAGATACAAACCCACAAGCACAAACTGAACAGCAGAAAACGATCTGAAAGCCACGAGTCTGAAAAAGCGCGAATCGTCTCTCACCAAACTTTTACTAACACGAGATTAGCAAAAGGAGCCCAAAGGGTGCCGCGCTTGGTTCTGAACCGGCCTTTTCTAGTCTCGTCGTACGTGGTGTACGTGACCGCGTGGTTGGCGATCGGAAATTCCGACAACTTTGTGCGACCGTGTGTAGGCAAAACAAGTTTGAGCCAACATCCGTCGGAAAAAATCCTAGGATTTTGTTGTCGGAATGTCTGAACAAAGTCCGACCGTGTGTACGCCCTATTAGAAGGATCTCTCTCATTGCTTTAAACCCCCCCCCCCTTTTTTTGTGTTCATCTGGAGCACCTCTGATCTAACTAAATCAAAAACAATATAACGCAGACTAAAAATTCTTATGCTCACTGATTTTCACCTGAAGAAGCAGCAACACTGGACCGGGCCCCTCCCTGTGATAGGGAGAAGCCTGGACTGCATGTACTCAGGTGAACACTACACTATACTGGATTTCAATTACAATGTAACATTTCATCTGATTACTGATGAGGTGTTCTAATGGCTAATTTTGGTTGCCACTTTGTTACTCATATACCGATTTGGTGAGTGCAAAAATTTGCAGTCTATCTAAAATCAAATGATATAAAAAATGTAGCGCTAAAACCAAATATAATGAAATCAATATTAATGAATGTACAACCAATATGATGTGGATATGGAAAAATATATGTGATAAAGTCCAACAGTGTAAATAGAAAGCCCAATAAAGGTGAAAAGAATCTTCAAACATGTAATTCATCAACTAGTGAACTAGTGAGGGGGGTTAAACACTCTTACCGGAGCAGATGGATTCAGATGCCGATGACACTGAATCATACAAGCTTAGAAAACTGGATGGATGGCTCTCCTGGATGAAGATAGGAACCCCGGATCTCAGAAGGCATCTCCTCTGGGCTGGAACAACTTCAGCAATATCCACTGAACCAAGAAAACGACCCATCCAATGGGGACATCCAAACTGGTAACAAATGGCAATAGACAGTACCTCAATAAAGCTTTCTTTGCTTCCTTGCATCAGAAACTCAGTTGGAACCCATCTAGCTTTTCTGCGTTCTCCACGTATAAGCTTAATAAGAGAGCACCTTAGTTACAGATAGTTTGTGCTCACAACACCTGCATCCCTCTCCTTCATAGGAGGACACATAATCAAACTATCTGTAACTAAGGTTTGAATCCGAATCCATCTGCTCCGGTAAGAGTGTTTAACCTCCCTCACTTCGGGATTCACTAGTTGATGAATTACATGTTTGAAGATTCTTTTCACCTTTATTGGACTTTCTATTTACACTGTTGGACTTTATCACATATCTTTTTCCATATCCACATCATATTGGTTGAACATTCACTAATATTGATTAATATCAGTTTTCATATATGTATTTCATTATATTTGGTTTTAACGCTACTTTTTTTACATCATTTTATTTGAATACTTGTCACATTCTTGTGTGGCAGCTTTGTGGTTTTTTCACTGGGTTAGTGCAGTTATAATATTCTTTTTTACTATCTAAAATCAAGTTGCCCAATAAAGTGTCCCTGCAATAGAAGATGGTAAATACTTATCTCTCCTGCTGCCTACAGTGATGTACACTGCTTTGATGGAATGAAATTGCCTCTGAAATCTCTTCAGAAATTGATACCTGCAGGAATGTTGATCTTCTGGTTCCCCCCCTGTTCTCTGTGGTTTCTCCCACCGATATCCACTTTACTACAAGACACAGTACTGAGTGGTGTATCAGGAGTGCAACATTTCTGAAAGTTGCAGGGTGGGACTGGGAAGAGATACTTCAACTTAGAGAGCAGTATGTGCTCCCATTTTTGCAGACAGCTGAGCATTCTAATGTACACAGCGGAGTGTCGAGAAAAGTTTATGACCTCTGAGCTAGCCAGATATAACAGATCAAGCCTGAGGTTATAGAGCTTCCAAGATTCTGCCGCTGTGTCTGCACACCATCAGGGACATATATATATAAAAGCAACCACTGAGAACTGGACACGTTTGCAAGCATGTTAGAATTAACATTTCCTTTCAATTTTACAATGATATACAATCACATAAAGGTGAGGCAATGGTTTTAAACTATTGTAGCAGTGTATGTTTTACTTGGTGATAGTCTATCCTCTTTAATATACAATTTTGTATTTTTATGGTACGTAATAGTTGGAATTGTATGTAATTAATTTAATCCCATTAGATTTAATCATTTGAAAATAATTGAAACAATTTATTAAAACATCATTAGATCATGGCAAGACAAGTATGCCAGTATCAAGGTCTTTGAAAATCTCTGCAAACAAAAATTATCCTCAGTTGTTCTGACAAGTCAGATGAATTGCTGCCAAAAGCTGGATTGTTGGCTCACACATTGTCTGTTCTATTCATAAGAGTGAATTTCATCTTCTAAATGGTAAATTTCTTACCATTACACATTAGTATACATTTTGCAATCTTGGGTTAAAGATACAGGTGGACCTTGTTGAATGTTAGCACTAATAACAACATATTTTCAAATCCAAAGTTCATTTATAATCCATTGAAGTTTGTAAAGAGGAAAGCATCAAAGTGTTTAAAAGTTAAAGTATCTCACAAAAGTTAGTACACCCCTCACATTTTAGTAAGTATTTTATTATAGGTTTTCATGTAACAACACTAAAGAAATGACACTTTGCTACAATGTAAAGTAGTGAGTGTACAACTTGTATAACAGTGTAAATTTGCTGTCCCCTCAAAATAACTCAACATACAGCCATTAATGTCTAAATCGCTGGCAACAAAAGTGAAAATGTCCAAATTGGGCCCAATTAGCCATTCTCCCTCCCCGGTGTCATGTGACTCATTAGTGTTGCAAGGTCTCAGGTGTGAATGGGGAGCAGGTGTGTTCAATTTGGTGTTACCACTCTCACTCTCTCATACTGGTCACTGGAAGTTTAACATGGCACCTCATGGCAAAGAACTCTCTGAGGATCTGAAAAAAAGAACTGTTGCTTTACATGATGGCCTAGGCTATAAGAAGATTGCCAAGACCCTGAAACTAAGCTGCAGCGTGGTGGCCAAGTCCATACAGTGGTTTAACAGGACAGGTTCCACTCAGAACAGGCTTTGCCATGGTCGACCAAAGAAGATGAGTGCACATACTCAACGTCATATCAAGAGGTTGTCTTTGGGAAATAGACTTATGAGTGCTGCTAGCAATGCTGCAGAGGTTGAAGGGGTGGGGGTTCAAACTGTCAGTGCTCAGACCATACTGCATCAAATTGGACTGCATGGCTGTCATCCCAGAAGGAAGCCTCTTCTAAAGATGATGCACAAGAAAGCCTGCAAACAGTTTGAAGACAAGCTGACTAAGGACATGGATTACTGGAACCATGTCCTGTGGTCTGATGAGACCAAGATAAACTTATTTGGTTCAGATGGTGTCAAGCGTGTGTGGCGGCAACCAGGTGAGGAATACAAAGACAAGTGTGTCTTGCCTACAGTCAAGCATGGTGGTGGGAGTGTCATGGTCTGGGGCTGCATGAGTGCTGCCAGCACTGGGGAGCTACAGTTCATTGAGGGAACCATGAATGCCAACATGTTCTGTGACATACTGAAGCAGAGCGTGATCCCCTCCCTTCAGAGACTAGGCCACAGGGCAGTATTCCAATATGATAACTACACCAAACACACCTCCAAGTCGACCACTGCCTTGCTAAAGAAGCTGAGGAAAACGGTGATAGACTGGCAAAGCTTGTCTCAAGACCTAAACCCTAGTGAGCATCTGTGGGGCATACTCAAATGGAAGTTGAAGGAGCGTAAGGTCTCTAATATCCACCAACTCCGTGATGTCATCATGGAGGAGTGGAAGAGAACTCCAGTGGCAACATGTGAAGCTCTGGTGAACTCCATGCCCAAGAGTGTTAAGGCAGTGCTGGAAAATAATGGTGGCCACACAAAATATTGACACTTTTGGACCAATTTGGACATTTTCACTTAGGGGTTTACTTTTGTCACATGAAAAGATATAATAAAGTATTTACAGAAATATGAGGGGTGTACTCACTTTTGTGAGAGACTGTATGTCACATTTTCGATTTTGGTAAAGAAATGTCATTATTATAATAGAACATTTTAGTGTTTCAATGTTTTTTTAGTGCTTGCTTAACTGCTTGCTGACCAGCCGCCATCATTATACTGCAGCAGATTGGCATGGCTGCGTGAATTGCCGTAGGTATACGGTGGCCGCTTTAAGAGCTATAGGACGGTGCGCGCAGAGAGTGCTAATCGGAGTGTTCTGGTGGGGGCCGCCCTCTCTGTCAGAACATGAACAGCTTAGCATGGTTAGTACAGTGGCTCTGACCAGTGCTGTCAGTTGCTGGGTTGTAACAAAAAAAACTGTAGTGTGTACTCGGCTTTACCTTCCATCTTGCACAATTGTGCAGACTTATACTGTACTGATTTTTTACTTTGATTTCACTGCACACAGTAAGCTTCTCACAGTGGGTATTAGAAGCTGCAGAGACCTGAAGGATGTCCAGCATCATCTAGCATTTTCCTCCTCAGTCTTTCTGTTCCTGTCCATTTTATAAATTGGATTTCAGTTTTCAATCATGGAGGCGCAGAATCACAAGTGGGCATTACCTGCCAGCCCCTCATGCCAGTCATATTCTGCTTTCATTGCATAGAGAAGCATAAAGCCCTACTAATGCTGTCACTATGTCTAAAATAAGGCATGTCATGAGAGTAGAAACTTTTTATAAAATTTCAAAATATAGCCAGATTAAACTTTAACTAATTTCACCCAACACTTGGGCTTAAAGTTGGAGTGGAAGTATCCTAGCAGGATCATGCTTTGTTTTTTTTGGATCAGTAAAGCCGTGTAAAAGCACCTTTTTTTGGATTGCATATGGTGAGCTGGGACAAGCTCTGGAGCAGTAGCTCAAGGGTCTTTAGTCAGTGCTGTTTTTTTCTTGTTGTATTATTTCAAAATGCCTAACATGAAATGTATTTAGAAAGCACTGGTTCATTGAGCTTTAAAACAGGGCTATGACAAAAGTAACAGACCAGTTTAGCTCCATTATCCAGAGTCAGTATCAAATGAAAGTCTATATTGAATGACAGAATCAGTTTGCAGAGTTGGAAAACTGTACAAGGCAGAATTAATTTGCCACACAACTTAACTGCACAAACCAGAAGATGCCATGATGCCGTTAATATGAAAAGTCAGTATATTTTACATATATATATATATTTTTTTTTTTTTGCATTGTCAGCATGTAGCAAACAAGCAGATAGTACAAACAAGGTTTTTACGGTCAGGAAAAGATAAACTTTGGTATTTGTAGAAACCAGCTATGCCAAGTTCTTATTTTTTTTACATTTGTTCCTAAAAGATCAGTCCTGTACTGATGTTCACAAAAGGAAATATCAACATTCAAGGAGCTCACATTATTTGCCACAACATGGAGAATACTTAAAAAATTCTTGTGAATTTGTCAATTAAAACAAGAGTAGCTTGTTTTCTTTACAACAGTCTCTACTTTTAGAAAAATACATGCTATCTATTTTCTGTTTATTTAATTTGACAGGCAAATGAGTTTTGACAATTGCTTAATAATAATCTATAACTAGTAATAGGTTAGTTGGAAAGAAAAGTTCTTCCTAGGGACTACTGGGACCCAACACAATGTTCTGAATGATTTAGCTGAGGAATGAGTGCAAAGCCTTTAAGTGTTGAAAGGTTTATTCCCCTCTTGCCATGGAAAAGGGAAACATGCAGTGACTGGTCAAGCAGAGGTTTTCCAGCACTGCATAAAATCCAAGAAATAATGAAAATTTTCATTGTTTGGAAGTACTTGGAAATGTGATCCAATTAACCTTTACCTGGCCTGATCACCCACCTCAAATGTGATATAAACTATTTTTAAATTCAAACTGTCCAAGAAAAGAGCTTTGATTTGCATTTCAATTAAAATCTGTCTTAAAAAAATAAATATGTACATGATATACTATCAATATTTTCCTGGCTGATGATGGGATTGGAATATATTCTCTAACATGTACAAAAATAATTTAGTTACTGTAACCTGTCAAATAACATTGTCAGTTGACAAAAAGTAATGACAAAAGGCTGAAACATATAATCCATGAGTGGATGAAATGTGTACTTTGTAGAAACCCCTATGCTTGGGTTTGTGTAAATGCTTGTGTTTGTTGTCTTAAAGCGTGATTCTCCGGTCCTAGCCTCGATGGGACAAAATCTGGAAAAATACACCAAAACGCTTCCCTGGCTATGACTCAGAGAGCAAAGAGTTCAATGCAGAAGTTCACCGCAAACACATCCTTGGTCAGAATGTGGCGGACTACATGCATCTTCTAATAGAGGAAGATGAGGATGCATACAAGAAGCAGTTCTCCCGGTAAAGAGTGGCATCACAGCTGACCAAGTGGAATCGTGCCAAATTGTCCCTGGCACAGAAGAAAGACCGCATTGCTCAGACGAAAGCCAGCTTTCTCAGGAGAAGATTGTCGAAAGCAGCTAAACTGGGCCTTCTGCAATTTTCTACAAGAATCTCGTAAAATAAATTTATTGATGCTAAAAAAAAACAAAAAACAAAACTGAGCCAGAAGTGGGAGCGGGTACCTGTCAAAACCAGGTACCCCCCCCCCCCAAAAAAAAGTGCCAAATGTGGCAATGGAGGGTGCAAACAATCAGAGCTTCCCTCTTTTGGGTGGAGCTCACTTTAAGAATGTATTAAAGTGGAGTTCCACCCAAAAATGGAACTTCCACTTTTTGGATTCCTCCCCCCCTCCGGTGTCACATTTGGCACCTTTCAGGGGGGAGGAGGGAGCAGATACCTGTCTAATACAGGTATTTGCTCCCACTGCCTGGCATAGATCACCGCGGCGCTTGTGGTGACCTATGCCACTTCCGGCGCCTACCCCGTCCTCCCCCCCTGTATTCTGGGAGACACACAGGTCCCAGAACACATCAGGGACCTGAGAGGACGCACAGCTCGACTTGCGCATGCGCAGTAGGGAACCAGGAAGTGAAGCCACACGGCTTCACTTCCTTATTCCCTTACCGAGGATGGCGGCGGAAGCAGCCGAGAGCCGAACGACGGATCGGCTTTGGCTGCCGACATCGCGGGCTCCCTGGACAGGTAAGTGTCCAGGGAGCAGTACTGCAGCATTTGTAGCTGCTGGCTTTTAATATTTTTTTTCAGCGAACCTCCGCTTTAAGACCAGGCCTTTTCTGGCACTTTTTGTTTACATGTAACAATCATTTTTTTCTGCTAGAAAATTACTTAGAAGCCCCCAAACATTATATATTTTTAAAGAAGAGGCCATAGAGAATAAATTGGTGGGTTTTGCAATTTTCGCAATTTTTGTCACGCCATATTTGCGCAGCAATTTTTACAATGCAATATTTGGGAAAAAATACACTTTGAATTTTAATAAAAAAAGAAAAAAAAATAATAACCCAATTTTTTGTAAAATATAAAAGATGATGTTACGCTGAGTAGATAGATACCAAACATATCACGCTTTAAAATTACACAAGCCTGTACATCAGTGACAAACAACGTAAATTTTACTACCCATAGGCGATGCTTTAAAAGCCTTTACAGGTTACCACTTTCGATTTACAGCAGAAGTCTAGTGCCCCTGAAAGCATTCAAAACACCAAGATCTTTCAAGTTTTTGAATACTTTTATATTTTAAAAAAATGGCGCCGTTGACATCTGGGTGATGTCATGTCATGGCTTTCGGGTAACCATAGTGGAGACCCGATCAAAGCTGATCGTACGAGTCCTTGACTAGCCGGCGGACGTGCCGTCTAGTAGCTTGGGACTCCCGGTGGGACAGGAGAGCCTAAGAGAGCTTCAGAAGGTGGTGGTGGTGGGGGGTTGTGTCCCTTCCTGCTGCTTGTAATAGCAATTGAGCGACTAGTTAGCCTCTCTGATTGCCATTACAAGAGAGCTGAAAAATGATACCGGGGTGATGCCTGCAGATGCACCACTTTAACTCAAATAACGTACTAGGTACGTGATTTGGCGGCAAGTGGTTAAAATATGTTGTCCTAACTAGTCATTTTAACTGTATTTTAATACTCTTGTGTATAAGGAATAACACAGTTTAAATTCTTGGGTTTGTTGTCTTAAAGCGTATGTAAACCTGAAAAATGAACTTCTCTTATTTGGTCTCATTTGGTCTGTTAAATTTACCATGGAAAGTACATTAGGTTCACCTCTGAAAAGTTTTACCCTCAAAGAGTGCTTTTTCACATGGTTTTAAACATATTTCACTCTTTAAAAAAACACTTTTTAACATGAAAAATGGCAGAGGTGACCCCTGCTGCTGTTAAAATAAACAAAAATGTTACTGTAGCCCGCAGCCACCTATTCTTTTCTAACTCGATTCATTAGAATGCAGCATGCAGGACTGTTACCTGGGGATTTCGCAGTGGAGCCTGTGGTGAGCCACAGCTTGAGCAGTATCATATCTTCTTGTGAAAATTGTAAGTGTTTTGTTATCTGTTCAATAATTGCAAAAAAAAAAAAAAATCCTTCTGAAAAACCTTTTGAGCTGCTAACTTCCTGTACCTGCTATCTTTGCTGACTGTTGTCAGTTAGCATTGTTTCCAACTCTCTCTATAGCCTACAGAATATGTATTGAGTGACAACGCTGCCCCTCCACAGGTACAGTACAGTGACAGATGCTAACTGTCCTGGATTAGCTAGGACAGCCCTGATAATGCTGTGTCTCGGACAAAGTGCCAGGATCACAGGACCACCCATACTTGAAATACTGTGCATGCACTCAATAAGGCAGTCATTGCATTGCTCAGAGATATGAGTGGAAGGTCCCTGCATAATTAGAGGTGAGGTTTGGGTGGGCCACCTTGGTAAGGGGACAGGGTCTGTTGGTAAGCATGCAGTGATTTGGTGTTGTCCACCTAGGACAGGAAGTGTGTCACTTACACAATCACAAGGTAAAAAAGAAAATAGCCTGAAAAAGAAAACAAATGCATCACTGCATCTAAGAACAAATAGCATGAAACAAAGTAGTGTAAAGACATTTCTGAAAAACTCTCCAATTTCACTATGGTGGGAAAATCTGGTAAGTGCAGGTAAATCACCTCCAAAAAAACAATGAAATGCACTTACAATATAGTGACTTTATCAGATCAAATACAAATAATAAATTAATATGTATAAAAGGGTTATAGATTATATAGACTGATTTGCTTTTTTTTCATTTTATTGAATTTACTTTATTAATTATTATATTATTGCATATTATTGTACATATACATAACTAATTTATCCTTTTAAAAATATATATGTTGTACATGGATATTTTTTAATATATTTCTATGTCAAAACCAGGTACCCCCCCCCCCCAAAAAAAAGTGCCAAATGTGACAATGGAGGGTGCAAACAAGCAGAGCTTCCCTTTTGGGTGGAGCTCCGCTTTAACCACTTCAGCCCCGGAAGGATTTACCCCCTTCCTGACCAGAGCACTTTTTACAATTTGGCACTGCATCACTTTAACTGCTAATTGCGCGGTCATGCAATGCTGTACCCAAACGAAATTTGCGTCCTTTTCTTCCCACAAATAGAGCTTTCTTTTGATGGTATTTGATCACCTCTGCAGTTTTTATTTTTTGCGCTATAAATGGAAAAAGACCGAAAATTTGGGAAAAAAAAATGATATTTTCTACTTTTTGTCCTAAAAAAAATCCAATAAACTCAATTTTAGTCATACATTTAGGCCAAAATGTATTCGGCCACATGTCTTTGGTAAAAAAATGTCAATAAGCTATACTTATTGGTTTGCGCAAAAGTTATAGCATCTACAAGCTAGGGTACATTTTCTGGAATTTACACAGCTTTTAGTTTAGTAGACTGCCTATGTCATTTCTTGAGATGCTAAAATGGCAGGGCAGTACAAATACCCCCCAAATGACCCCATTTTGGAAAGTAGACACCCCAAGGAAATTGCTGAGAGGCATGTTGAGCCCATTGAATATTCATTTTTTTTGTCCCAAGTGATTGAATAATGACAAAAAAAAAAAAAAATTACAAAAAGTTGTCACTAAATGATATATTTCTCACACAGGCCATGGGCATATGTGGAATTGCACCCCAAAATACATTCAGCTGCTTCTCCTGAGTATGGGGATACCACATGTGTGGGACTTTTTGGGAGCCTAGCCGCGTACGGGGCCCCTAAAACCAATCACCACCTTCAGGATTTCTAAGGGCGTAAATTTTTTATTTCACTCCTCACTACCTATCACAGTTTTGAAGGCCATAAAATGCCCAGATGGCACTACCCCCCCCCCCCAAATGACCCCATTTTGAAAAGTAGACACCCCAAGCTATTTGCTGAGAGGCATGGTGAGTATTTTGCAGCTCTCATTTGTTTTTGAAAATGAAGAAAGACAAGAAAAAACATTTTTTTTTCTTTTTTCAATTTTCAAAACTTTGTGACAAAAAGTGAGGTCTGAAAAATACTCACTATACCTCTCAGCAAATAGCTTGGGGTGTCTACTTTCCAAAATAGGGTCATTTGGGGGGGGGGGGGTTGTGCCACCTGGGCATTCCATGGCCTCCGAAACTGTGATAGGCAGTGAAGAGTGAAATCAAAAATTTACGCCCTTAGAAAGCCTGAAGGCGGTGCTTGGTTTTCGGGGTCCCGTACGAGGCTAGGCTCCCAAAAAGTCTCACACATGTGGTATCCCTCGTACTCAGGAGCAGCAACAGAATGTACTTTGGGGTGTAATTTCACATATTCCCATGGCATGTTTGAGCAATATGTCATTTAGTGACAACTTTGTGCAAAAAAAAAAAAAAAAAAAGTGTCTCTTTCCCGCAACTTGTGTCACAATATAAAATATTCCATGGACTCGACATGCCTCTCAGCAAATAGCTTGGGGTGTCTACTTTCCAAAATGGGGTCATTTGGGGGGGTTTTGAACTGTCCTGGCATTTTATGCATAACATTTAGAAGCTTATGTCACACATCACCCACTCTTCTAACCACTTGAAAACAAAGCCCTTTCTGACACTTTTTGTTTACATGAAAAACATTTTTTTTTTTTGCAAGAAAATTACTTTGAACCCCCAAACATTATATATTTTTTTAAAGCAAATGCCCTACAGATTAAAATGGTGGGTGTTTCATTTTTTTTTTCACAAAGTATTTGCGCAGCCATTTTTCAAACGAATTTTTTGGGGAAAAAAACACACTTTTTTAAATTTTAATGCACTAAAACACACTATATTGCCCAAATGTTTGATGAAATAAAAAAGATGATCTTAGGCCGAGTACATGGATACCAAACATGACATGCTTTAAAATTGCGCACAAACGTGCAGTGGCAACAAAATAAATACATTTTTAAAAGCCTTTAAAAGCCTTTACAGCTTACCACTCTAGATTTACGGAAGAGGTCTACTGCTAAAATTACTGCCCTCGATCTGACCTTCGTGGTGATACCTCACATGCATGGCGCAATTGCTGTTTACATTTGACGCCAGACTGACGCTTGCGTTCGTCTTAGCGTGAGAGCAGGGGGGGATAGGGGTGCTTTTTTTTTTTTTTTTTTTTGCTTTTTTATCTTATTTTTAAACTGTTCCTTTCATTTTTTTAAATCATTTTTATTGTTATTTCAGGGAATGTAAATATCCCCTATGATAGCAATAGGTAGTGACAGGCACTCTTTTTTGAAAAAATTGGGGTCTATTAGACCCTAGATCTCTCCTCTGCCCTCAAAGCATCCGACAACACCAAGATCAGTGTGATAAAATGCTTTCCCAATTTCCCAATGGCGCTGTTTACATCTGGCGAAATCTAAGTCATGAAAAGCTCGTAGCTTCCAGTTTCTTAGGCCATAGAGATGTTTGGAGCCACTCTGGTCTCTGATCAGCTCTATGGTCAGCTGGCTGAATCACCGGCTGCATTCTCAGGTTCCCTGTTGAGACAGGAGAGCCAGAGAAAAACACAGAAGACGGTGGGGGGGGGCATTCCCTCCCACTGCTTGTAAAAGCAGTCCAGAGGATAATTAGCTGCTAGGATTGCTTTTACATGAAAGCCGACCGCTAGCTGAAAAGAATTATACCAAGATGATACCTAAACCTGCAGGCATCATTCTGGTATAACCACTCAAAGTCGTGAATGGCGTACCTGAAGACAAAAAAATGGTTAACAAAAAAACACAGTAAACGGTAAAGTATAAAAAATTGCGTACCTGAAAAGCAAACATGATAAAACATAATAACAATAAAACATTGCAGAATAGAGTACAATAAAAAAGAACAGAACAATAGAGAGAGAGAGAGAGAACAATAAAACGACAACTATTTTTTTTATTTTTATATATTTTTTTTTTTACACTTTTTTTGTAACTAACCTTTATAACTGTAACCGGTTCCAGGTTCAGGTCTCTCAAAACACGATGGCATCTTGGGAGACCCTGTGAAAGTGTGCATAGTCTGTGCAATGCTGTACCCTACGCTAATACTCAACTAGTATATGGTAGCATTCAAAACATTCACCAATGCAAAGACCAGGATTGTCAGGACAGGAGGGAAAATAATAGCGGGTGTCACGCCTATATACGCGATTGCTGCAGACACAACATCTTTTTTGGGGGGGTTCGTTGGGTAGGGGTACTCGGGAGGACATAAAGAAAATGCCTCTCATGCAGCCGACTGCATTTGGTTTGGGATGTGAATGGGGGAAGTACGGGTGCTGCAGAAGTGGTGGGTTCCCAATTAGGATTGGCGAATGCCGCAGGAAGGGCATTATGGGCACGACGGGCCTGTGTTTGTCTTCTTCTTGGTGGCAGCGGGACACTACTTGTGCTTGCCACCTCACCAGCTTGAACTGCACTTATGGGACTCGCCACGTCACCAAGTGTTACTGCAGTGCTGGTTTGACTACGATTGGGGTATACTAGGCTGCTGGAGCTTGCCAGTTCACCAAAACGCTACCAAAAAACTGTTAGCGATCGCAGGGATCAGGCCTGACTCTGCGAACGCTGCAGTTATGTGTTTAGTGTTTTGTAAGTGACAGTGATCGATCGATACTGCACTTGGGTGGGCTGGGCTGGGCCGGGCGGAGGGGCAAAACGCAGATGCTAGCAGGTATCTGGGCTGATTCCGCTAACACTGCCTTTTTGGGAACCCTAAACTGCTGGGGATGCTAGTATAGATCTGATCGGATCAGATATTGATCCGTTCAGATACTATACCACTAAGGGAGGTGTACGGTGCGTGCGTGGGTGTTAGCGCTACTGGCGATCAGGGGGCTAAACCTTTATTAGGTAATAAACGGAGGGTGCCCTGACACTATAAAAAATAAACGAACTAACCAGCGTCACCCGTAACGGTTATACGTGATCAGTGGTGAAAGGGTTAACTAGGGGGCAATCAAGGGGTTAAAACATTTATTAGGTAGTATATGGGGGTCCCTGCGCTATAAAAACGCTGACGGCGAACCTAAATATTTACCACCCTAACTAGCATCACCAGTGACACTAATACAGCGATCAGAAAAATGATCGCTTAGCGACACTGGCGACGGGGGATGATCAAGGGGTTAAAACTTTATTGGGGGGGTTAGGGGGGTACCCTAGACCTAAAGGGGGCTAATACTAACTGCCCTACCACACTAACT
Source organism: Aquarana catesbeiana (assembly GCF_042186555.1). Classification (NCBI taxonomy): domain Eukaryota; kingdom Metazoa; phylum Chordata; class Amphibia; order Anura; family Ranidae; genus Aquarana; species Aquarana catesbeiana. The sequence goes on from NC_133327.1 coordinate 223,925,732, forward strand.
GTCACAAACTGACACCAATGCAGTAATCAGAAAAAAAAAAAAAACTGCTTGGTGTCAGTGTGACGGGGGGTGATCGGGGGGGGGGGATCGGGGGGTAAAGGGGGGTGTATTGTGTGCCTGGCATGTTCTACTGTGATGTGTTGTGTTCGTGCACTCACATTGCAGTCTTCTCTCGCCGGAACGGAAAATACCGAGCCGAGGAGAGATGACATCATTTCCTCTGCCTCTGTGTACTATACAGAGGCAGGGGAATGATCTGATTGGCTGGGAGCGATCGCGAGGGGGGGGGCCACGAATGGATGGCCTCCCCCTCATCTCCGATCGCCGGGGGAGATATGCCGACCGCCTCGGGCACCGGGGGGGTCCATTCGGACCCCCGCCCGCGGGAGGCAGATCACGTACAGGTACGTGATTCTGCCTGCCCATGCCATTCTGCCAATGTACATCGTCGTGAGGCGGTCGGCAAGTGGTTAAGAATGTATTAAGACCAGGCCTTTTCTGGCACTTTTTGTTTCCATGTAACAATCATTTTTTTTTTGCTAGAAAATTGCTTAGAAGCCCCCAAATATTATATAATTTTTAAAGCAGAGGCCATAGAGAATACATTTTTAAAATTTTTAAAAACAATAAACATGTTCTACTTACATGCTCTGCGCAATGGTGTTGCACAGACCAGCCCCAATCCTCCTGTTCTCAGGTCCCCTGCCGGCGCTCCAGGCCCCTCCCTCCAGCCTAGTGCACCCATAGCAAGCAGCTTGCTATGGGGGCACCTGAGGAGGCTCACTCCCAAGCCGCTGCTCCGTGTTTGCATTCACACATGGAGCATGGCTCAACCCCACCCCTGCTCTCTCCTCATTGACTTAATGGCTGTGATTGACAGTAGCCAATGACTACCGCTGCTGTCAATGAGGAGGGAAAAATCCAGGAGAGCTTTTAGCTGCATCAATTGTTATATCTGGATAGCCGATCGCCGGCTCTAAACAATGGTACCGGGATGATGCCTGCAGGTGTGGGAATTATCCCGGTATAACCCCGGAAAGCCGAGTACGCACATCTGCATACGCTCGGCGGGAAGGGGACAATTAGCTTTTCAAACTGACCATATTTCTTAATATATATTATATTTATTTTTCTCCTTGTTTTTTCTAGTATACAAATTTTTTTAATGGAAATTTGTGAAACATTTTTAAGGGTTCGTACACACCATACGTGCATGAAAACTGATGGAAACTTAACTGAAAACTGCATAGATTTAACTTGCAGAGACATCAGCTTTCATAATTTTTCATGCACGTTGACATCAGTTTTCAATTATGTGCCCTGTTCACACCAATGTTGTTGTCATGTCAGTTTTTTTCACGTGCAGAGAACTGCATACACATTGCAGATTCTTGCACAGAAAAAATCTGCACATTGTGGTGTGAACAGGGCACATAGAGAACAATTGGTTTTTTCAAATTTTTCAAATTCCTTTGATTTTAGAGATTTATTTATTTTTTTACTTTATAGGGAAAACAGAAATAAGAGTGATACTTCTCCTGTCATGACAAGAAACATGAAATATATGATAGTGCTCTGCCACTGCTAGAGTATCTGCAATAGGTGATTAAGACCACCAGAGTCAACTGAAAGCTAAATGTAGGTTGTGGATGGACTGACCCCTTAACATAGTATTTTCACACTTATAATCACAGCCCTGAAAGCTAGTATCAGTTTTTTTTTTTCTTATGTACATTTAAACTTCACCTGTTTAAATCCCAAGATTCAAATTTAGCATAGTGGGAACTTTTCTATACCTCCAAGCATGTCTTTTCAAGGATTACAACCATCCACCAGCGGCTCATTGGAAATTCAGTGTTATGCGGAGGTCAACAGTTTTCTAGGACTGCACATGTGAAATGATAATTATCTTGTTTTCTTCCTTTGCTTTCCCTGTGAAGGCAAGGTCAATTCCCAGGACATGGTCTTAAGGGAAATCATAAAAATAAAGAGCCAACAAGTCTAAAAAGACTTAAAGGGATTTCAAAAGGCTGAGGAAGCTGTATGCGTCTTGAAGCAGCAGTACATATCTAGGATAAGCTTTTAGTAGTTTCTGTCTTGTGTCTTATAATAGAAAGTGATTGGGGAGCAGCTGATCAGATCTCCAGGGTTTGAAATCCATAGTGATATCATTTTTTTCAATGTTATAATAATACAATATATAATAATAAGCATGCTCAATAGCCCTTTGTCCGACTAACAGGATATAAAAAAACAATTGAAGGAATTCTGTGCCAATAAATATGTGGGCTGCCATAACTGATACCCTTTACTGAAGTTTACAAAAAAAAGGGTAAAACTCTAGCTTTTGTTTTACTAAGTTACTCCTACTATGTTCTCTTTATAAGAAAACAGGCTCCTAGATTGATAACTTCCTTTTTTTACTAAAAAAGTTACTAAATTATTAAAAAATTGTTGTGGGTTAGCAACACCATCGGATGACTAAACCGCATAAATGTATGGAGACTAGTGACAGCCAACCATATTGAACAACAAATCAACAAATACAACTCCATTCAATATTACTATTTGGGTTTTAGAAGAGAGAGGAAAGCGAATGGTAATATTATACTGGTATAGCGCCACATCCAGTATTATAGAAAAAAAGAGAGAAATTTCCCCTAAATGGACTTTAAAAGCACATAGTAGTATCTAATGGAGGAGTATACAGAGTATTTGCAGGCGAAAAAGATTTTATTAAATGTTAAACAACATTATTAAAAATACATATAGAAATGAAACAGTGATTGTCTGAACAATGTCAACTATTGTCACTGTGCTAGAAAGCACGTTTCATTTTTATATGTATTTTTAATAATGTTGTTTAACCATTAATAAAATCTTTTTCTACTACAAATACTCTGTATATTTGGATTTTAGACACATTTTTCCATTTTTTTTTCCAAAGTGCACAGATGCAGAACTGAAATCTGAAGGCATAATAATAAAATGAGTTTGTCTCAAACTCCAAATGAGTCCTTCAGAAACTAGAATTAAGAAGTTACAACGAGCTACTCTAACTTTCAATTAAACCATCAACATCAAATCGTACCATAAAAACAATCAGTCAACCAAATATGATGAATATCTGCTTTCCCCGAATATGCAATGCAAATTATTTGTTATCTTTATTTAATTTGTAATCTGTTTAATGATTTCCATTCAGGCAGGGTAATGCTTCACAAATAAGTCCCTGTATCTGTAATTTTACAACTAAGAATTTAGTCATTGCTAGATCAATTAATAAAACATTAATATTTCTTCTATTAGCCTATGGCGTGTTCTTTTCGCCATATGATCTGACAACATCCTTTCATGACATTGTGCCAGAAGAACTCCATTTCAGTAAAAAAAAAAGCATTTTCTAAAAAATAGTGCCACTTTTAAGAAATCGCACAAAAACACCTTTTTGGTTATACCCTTGGAAAAGATTTAAGATATCTACTCTAATAATCCTGTAAATAAAAGGTATTATGTGTGCTTTGCATTTAAATGAAACATATCAGCATAGGTCAACATTAAAGCCAAACAGCTAGCCCTGCAAAATACAAGGTCTACTTATTCAGACCGACACCACCCATGTAAAAACGTGGCATTTAGTCTAGGTTCACACTGAATGCGGATTTGAAATAATGCGACTTCACATGAAATCGCACATTTCAAAGCTGCATGTCAGTGCAACTTCAGGTGTGACTTGGCTGACATCTGTGTGACTTCATGCACAGATGTCTATGCAGGTTGCACTTAAAATCACCAAAAGTAGTACTTTTTCAAATTGATGCTGCACTGCAAAGTCGGCGTTGTACTAATTTGAACAGTTCTATTGCAGACAATAGGGTGCGACATTTCATGCAATTTGACCTGTCAAGACGAACGAAAGGGCGCACCGGTGTGAATGCGGGCTAAAGTGCATGTACAGTCAAAACTTTTCATTTTAGTTTTCGAAATAATGAAAATAGATTAAAAAACCACTTAGTTTTTATTTTGCTTACTGTGTCCCACTGAGGATTTTTCCCTTTACGTCTGTCCTGATGATGCAGCTAAAAATGAGACAAGATCTTAGGCCTGGTACACACAATCGGATTTTCCGATGGGAAATGTTCGATGTGAGCTTGTTGTCGGAAATTCCGACCGTGTGTATGCTCGATCAGACATTTGCTGTTGGAATTTCCGACAACAACAGTTTGAGAGCAGGTCCTCAAATTTTCCGACGAAAAACTTTGTTGTCGGAAATTCCGAGCGTGTGTACACAAGTCCGAGGCACAAAATTCCACGCATGCTCAGAATCAAGCACGAGACGGAAGCGCTCATCTGGTAAAACTAGCATTTGTAATGGAGATAGCACATTCGTCATGCTGCAGATTTTTAAATATTTCAATGCAGCGCATTCTCTTCTTCTTTATAATGCTAGAATAATGAAGTTGCTTTGCTGCTGATATTCACACAGAGTTCTGACAAACTGATTTTTTTATTATTTCTCGTGATCTCCTGAATAATCTTTTTTAATTTTTTTCACCAGATCTCCAGAATAATGTTTCTTATTTTTTTTTAGAGTGATCTACTTTTATTTTTTTTTTTTAATCAAGATCTCCTGAATTTATTTTTATTTTTTTTATAGTGATCTCCATAATATTTTTTGTTGTTTTGTGTTTCAAGTTACCACAACACCATTATTATCTTGTTTTTTTTAACCTCAAAGAGGTTGGTTGGTGTTGGTGTCCCTTGTTAATTTGACATTGTATTTTTGAAATGTACCTGCAAAATTGGTAGCCTGAGGAGTTCATTTAATAGGGAGCACAATACGGTCCAGGACTCAGAGAGATCGGGAGCAGCAGCAGATGACATATATGTCCCCAGGCTGTGGTCTTACAACAGCCTGCGTTTTTTGCCAGACCAGACCGAACCCAGGCCATCACTCTCTTGACTTCCTTCCACGCTTCCTTCCAGGCTGTGGCTGTGGTGTTGGAGTTGTGGCAGGAGGTGGAGGAGGAGTATGGTCCAACTCACATACATGACTTTGTTGGTGAGTTGGCCCCTCACCCCCTTATTTAGGGCCTGAAATATGAGCTCCTCACAGATGAGGTGTTGGCCCTCCTCCATTTATTGCACCTTACTGGCCGTCATACACGCAAAGGCCTCCTGGACATTAGGGGTGTTTGTGAGGACCGCAGTAGCCTGCCGAATCAAATCAAGCGCTGACTCCTCCACATTCCTCCCCTTTCTGGGCCTTTTTGTTTGAAGGTGGAGGGGAGGAACCTGGGATTCAGTCAGGCTACTGGGCACGGCCACCTTCTGGCTGCCACTTTCCACGGCCACCTCCTGGCTTTCCTGTGTATGAAAATGGGACATAGTTTTAGTTTTTTGGTCATCAATCACACATTATTTAGAGCTCATGACTGTTGCAAATTGAATGTTAACAAATAGAAAAGACTATCATTCTTGTCCCAATTATTTTTGGCTACATATCTACTGATATGTAAACCACTTTGTTAAATCCGAAATTAGTGATCAATAATAACATCTAGTTAACATCATTAAAATTTTGACCAGAAATATGTTAAACAATGCTATACCTGGCTCAAGCTGGGCTCCTCCACATCTTCCTGGGTGGAAGGCCCAGGTTGTAGGTCAGAAGCCTCATCTTAGGTGGAAGGAAATGTGGAAGGAAGGGTTGAGAGTGATGGCTTGGGTTCACTCCGGTCTGACAAAAACTGCAGTCTGTCATAGTATCACAGCCTGGGGACCTTTTTGCGCTCCCTATTATATATGCTCCTCAGACCACCAATTTTGGCCTTCAAATAGGTGATGTCTGCCATGGGAATCACCGGCTTCACCAATTCCAACTGTTGATCCAGCGCTGCCTTCCTCTTTAGTTTGTTGTTATATAATTGGTGTTTCACTTGCCACAGACAGGGCAGCTCTCTGTACTTATCAATGAAGTTGTGGAGGAAGTCATGGTCATTAAATTTATAAATTTTATCTGCAAGACACAACACAAGACAAACCCTAATGTCAGGCTAAACTCTCCTAATCTTGTCCCAATATAGGCCTCAATCTCTAAAAGCAGTATAAGCCACTAACCACTGATTCCCCAAGTTAAAATGGTACCTTCGTTTGCACAATCGGCGCTTGCACTACTCCGTCCTCCGCTCACAGATCGTACGTATGACGCACGCGTGTTACGCTTTATCTACACTGTGCATGTGTTAAATTCCGCCCCTGACCTTCTTTCTAGTATATTCCCCACCCCTTCTCTTTCGGCTCAGTGGGAGAGCACATGGCGTAGAGACAACAGGTGCATGATAATCTCAGCAACGAGGAGGATGACAAAAGCCCGGAGCCACAAACGCCCCGATCCAGGAGGAGATTTAAGGCGTCAAATATGTCCTTTGTAGAGATGGTGGAGATCTTGAAGAGGGCTGACTATGATGGGAAGTATGGACTGTACAGCAACCCAAATGTGAGAAAGGCCAAGATCATGACTAAAGTTGTGAGAAGTCTGCAGAAGAATTTTGGGGTACGACGATCCAAGGAGCAATTGAGGAAACGCTGGTCAGACCTCAAATTGAGGGAGCAGGATTAGTACAGAAGGATCAAGAGAGTGCTGCAAAAAAGTATGTATTTTGTCATGTGTTCCAATTATTTTACTTGCATGCTGCTCCATGTGCTTTTCTTTACTGTTGTACATTTTAAAATGAAGTGGGGACAGTAATCGTCCATAGTAAACATCGTTCATTAGATCGTCATAGTAAACATTGTGCGTCCGTAGTAAACATTGTTTGTTGATAGTAAACATTGTTCGTTCGACTCCTAATACAATGTTTTCGGCAGATGCAGCTTAACTACATTTGTTCATGCCTATTTGTATGAAAAGAAGTTTAGTACATTGTTGTCTAGATGTGTGTGTAACTAGAATGAAATGCAAACTTCAGTGTAAGGAGAGGACACTCAGCAGCTGTTTACACATCTGGATGCAGGAGTACTAGTGTGGGACACCAGAACACCCTTTTTAGGGTGTTCCACGCAGGTGCTCCAGTGGATACTAAGGGTCTCTCCATCTATGAAACTTTAATAACAAAAAAGGTAAGTATTCCAGCTTTAGAAAGGGAAAAAAACATGTCTTCAGCTTGGAACTCTGCCAAATCAGACAATTGTACGACACTTCCAAGCAATGTTTTATATTCCTATTTCTTGCCTCAAATATCTGTGTGCTAAGTATACCTTATTTTTAATTCACATAGGGGAAAAAAGACTCTGGACATCTGAGGACATCTAGGACACCACACCTCCTAAAGAAGGGGAATCCCCACACACCATGAAGAAGATATGGAGGGAGAGGTTCTGGAATTGGGTGAAATAGTGACCACAACAGGTCAGTGTCTGAGACCACAGCTTCAGGTAATAGATGTATGCCTGCATATTTATAATACATGGTGTGTTTTTTGTTTTTAGGTGATGTGGTGGATGTTCTGGAAGAAGAAACTCATTTTAGCAGTGCAAGTGCACAGATCCTCATCGGGGAAATAATTGTGTGCAATCGGGAAGAAAAAAAAAGGAAAACATTAATGATGTTGAAAAAAGACTCAACAACATCATTGATGTTTTAGGCAGAATATAAAACACCCAAAAATGTTTACATTTTATCATTATATTTTTTAATTTAAAAAAGTTTTAAAGTAATTTGAAAGCCAAATTTTAAACGTGCACACAGTGTGTCAACATGTGCTATCTGCAATCATGGGATATCAATGTACGCGTTTTGTGGGTGAAACCCCTTCCTCACACCAAAAGTAGATGAGAGGAAGGGGTTTGTACCCCCGAAACATGTCCATTGATCCCCCATGATGGGAGCTAGCACAAGTTTAGGCATGGGATCAGGAGGGAAATCCACATTTTCACTCCCAATTTGTGTGCATCTTCAAAATTTGGCTTTTACAGGGGTGACATCACTCCATCTGATGAAGGCAAGATCAACACAGTTATGACATACTAATGTCACATATTGCCTTCAGTTTATCCAAGTTGAACTTTGTAAGTTCCTGAGTTGTGTATGTTATGGATTTAAAGATGCCTGTTTAACCCAAAAAAGGATATCTCTACTGTCAAACATAAAAATGTTATACACCAAAGATATTAATTTGTTAAAAAACCCTTTTCTAACACACATGTAAATGTGCTTTGAGTAAAATGTTTTATATTCAACAATGTGTGGCTTCTTCTTTCAATGCTCAATACAAGTTTTTGTGGTAAGTTGGTGTAGTTTACAGTAACAATGGGGGTATTTACTAAAGGCAAATCCACTTTGCACTACAAGTGCACTTTCAGTGCATTTTCAGTGCACTTGTAGTGCAAAGTGTATTTGCCTTTACTAAATAACCCCCACGGTGCTCTAAAATTTGCCCCGATCACGCCACTTTAGGGACTCAAAGCAATTAATTCATGGAGCTGAAAAAGATGATCATTTTTATCATTAATGCATTGCATACATTAACAACAAAAAACAATGTGTGTATGTAGCAGACCCACAACATAATAGTTAGCTGAAGAAGAGATTGTCACCTCATGTATCAAATAAATTACGTTTGCACTATTGAAGAAAATGGCCAAAAAAAAAAGGCCATTGAAGAACCTAAGAGACAGCTAAAAGAAACACAAGCAGTAAATCAAATGAAATATAAGTTCAGTTCATACCAAAAAAATTTAAAAAATGTTTCACACATTGGCTAACATATCAATGGCCCCCCCCACCCACAAAGTACTCAACATACTTCTGTCTAACTTTGGGGGAGCTTTGGGGGGCAAGAAAGGATGATCAGGTTCAAGTGTCATCAGAGTTCGCTTCATTTTTTCTGAGGTAAATGTGAAAAATGCAGCAGGCAAGTATAATATGGTTCAGTTTATATTCCGCCATGTGGATTAGTGTCAGAAATAGGCAGAACTGGCTGGCCATTATTCCGAACGCATTCTCCATGACTCTGCTCTGGCCAGCTGGTAGTTAAAAACCCTCTGCTCCAGGGTGAGGGTCCTCATGGGGAATGGCCGCATGAGGTGATCTCCCACCCAAATGCTTCATCAGCGACGAACACAAACGGAAGAACACCCACTTGTCTTCCAGGGGTGGCAAGCCCAAGCTGCCATTCTGCAGGCATTTGTAGTACTCTGTCTGGGCGATGACTCCACCATCTGACATCCGGCCATTCTTCCCCACGTCCACATACAAAAACTCGTATGTCGCCGACACCACCCCCAACATCGCAATAATATTAAACCCCTTATAATTAATAGTATAACCCCGAGTTGGGGGATGGGACGATGTGGACGTGCTTCCCATCAATTGCCAGCAGATTAGACACAACATTCATGGCCAACGTAAGTATAACATTTATTGTAATGAGTATTTTAAGACAAATATATAAGGTCCACTTATCAGATTTCTCACCCCCTCTGATGGCCCATTGTAGAAATTTTATGGCGGGGGGGGATGTTTTGGACAGGTAACCCCCTCCACTTCATTGAGAGCTGAATGCAAAAATAATGTGTGTTACTTTGGCCAGCCCCTCCTTACTTACACTATTGGCAGCCCATTGGATATGTAAGAAGTGTCATAATACAAAAATATGAATACACACTGTACAAATTGAAGCACATTTTTACATTCTGCAATTACCTATCAAGATAATAGGAGAACAAAACTTGAAACAGTACCATTTGAAAGTATTCATGCAGGCCCTTGCACTACATGCTTTGGTGAATTCATTCATAAATATGACCACAAAAGAGGTAGGTATAGTGTGTATGGGTTTGGCAAAGTCAGCAGATAGAGTATTGGTATCGGTTGACTTAGCGGTTGGGGTGGGGGGTAGGGTTCCAAATGAGTTTGGGCCCCCCCCCCCAAAAAAAGCCTCTTGCACTCTGCATGAATTTAAGGACAAAAATAAAATTTTTACACATTTTAGGGGGTGTTTAGGGTAAGCACTACAATGGAGCTGACAAAATACATTGTTAAGTGACTAGGCTAGGTGTGTATGGGCCCAGGATAGCATGCTGGGGAGGTTAGTGAAGGTAAATATGCATGAAGGACAAAAAAGGAGCATTAAAAGCTTCCAGCATGCATGAGGACAAAGAGGACATTCACAGCACATTACAATCATGATAATTAAGGAATAATGAAATAAATACAATACATTAGCAAACATTAAATACATAGAATGTGATGTTAAAGGAGAAATCTTACCTTAATATAGTCCTTTTGTAGGACCTATATGATGGCAGATCAGGTCTCTGGAATAATGACCCCCAGAGCCTGGGGGGAGATGCCTGTCGAGAATTTGATGTCCATCAGACTTCTCCCCATTACCAAGTACCGCAAGGTGGAGACGAGCCTTTGCTCAGGAGTGATGGCTTGCCGCATGCAGGTGTCCTGCTTCGTAATATAAGGGGATAGCAAAGCCAACAGACGGTGAAAAACGGGGTCCGTTATCCGGAGATAATTCCTGAAATCATCAGGATTATTCTCCTGGCTCTCTCGCAACAAAGGCATGTGCAAGAATTGGTCGCGCTGGGCATGAACTCCTCCTCGCCCTGTTCATGGACTGGACTTGGGTGAAAGAAAGAACTCCAACACAAAACCCTTGCACAGCATGAACTCTTCGACAATTACGTACCCGCAGCATTGCTTGAAAATGGCTGGACGGAACGAACTAACAGAACGCACTGAAAATCAGAAAGAACCTGAGAAGAACAATCTGAAAATCAGAAACGAGCGGACAAGAACACACTGGTAAACAGATACAAACTGACAACACGCACTGAAGAACAGATACAAACCCACAAGCACAAACTGAAGAGCAGTAATGAACTGAAAAGCACGAGGCTGAAAAGCGCGAATCGTCTCTCACCAAACTTCTACTAACACGAGATTAGCAGCAGGAGCCCAAAGGGTAGCGCACTTGGTATTGATCTTCCTTTTTGTTGTGCCGTCGTACGTGTTGTACGTCAGCGCGTTCTTGGCGATCGGAATTTAAGACATTTGTGTGACCGTGTGTATGCAAGACAAGTTTGAGCCAACATCTGCCGGAAAAAAATCCATGGTTTTGTTGTCGGAATGTCCGATCGTATGTACAGGGCTTTAGAGCCCTTTCACACTGAGGTGCTTAAAAACGGCCTATAAAATGTTGAGCGCTTTTGCGGCGCTTTTCAGGTACTTTTCAAGTGGTTTTCAAGCGTTTTTGAGGCATTAGCGGTGCGCTTCACGTGACTCAAAAACTGCTGCAAGAACCATTTTGAGGCTCTTGCAATTCATTTCAATGTAGAGGGGCGCTTTTGAGGTGCTTTTTTAGCGCTCCAAACATGCTCCAAAGATGCCGCTTGCAGGAGTTTTTTCTCCTCCCCGCCAGCGCACCGCTCTAGTGTGAAAGCATTCATTAGAGCCCTTTCACCTGGGGCAGGGGGCGGCGTCGGCGGTAAAATGCCGCTATTATTAGTGGCGTTTTACCGTCGGTATGCGGCCGCTAGCGGGGCGGTTTTACCCCCCGCTAGCGGCCGAGAAAGGGTTAAATATCACCGCAAAGTGCCTCTGCAGAGGCGCTTTGCCGGCGGTATAGCCGTGCTGTCCCATTGATTTCAATGGGCAGGAGCGGTAAAGGAGCGGTATACACACCGCTCCTTCACCGCTCCGAAGATGCTGCTGGCAGGACTTTTTTTACCGTCCTGCCAGCGCATCGCTCCAGTGTGAAAGCCCTCGGGGCTTTCACACAGGAATACATGCAGCGGCACTTTCGGGTCGGTTTGCAGGCGCTATTATTAGCGCAATAGCGCCTGCAAACCGCCCCAGTGTGAAAGGGCTCTTAATTTTAATGGGAAGCAGTTTTCATGAGCTTTTCAGGCGCTTTTTTTAATGCCAAAGAGCAGTGTGAAAGGGGCCTTATTGATACAGTATTGGATCTGTGTTATCTTTACATGAATATACATTTTGTATTTAAAGCTGTAGTAAACCGCTGCAAGGTAAAGGCATAATGTGCTAGTATACATCGCATACTAGCACATTATGTGAGACTTACCTTAAAACAAAGCACTCCAGCTCTGGACTGCGGCACGGAGCTCTGAAGGGATGGCACAAGCATGACGTCCCTTTAGATAGCATGTGCCAGTGAAGTCACCGGCTGCCTGCAGTGTAAATATCTCCTAAACCATGCAGGAGATATTCACTGTATCCACAGGTAAACCTTATTATAGGGGAAAAAAACTGCCACATTAGAACTGAATTCAGACATAGTCCAGCCAACTGAAAAAACAAATATCTCTTAAAAAGACACAATGGTATGGGATGGGATGCAGTCTTTAAAAATCACTGGGCTGTGATATGGGGTATACTGAATAAAGGATCAACTGCGGCTGCTGTCCTCAGAGTTGTGACGGCTCTGTGTAAATCAAAAAAAGCAAGAGAGAGAGAGAAGGACACGCCAAACTAAGTGCAGTATCCCAACGATTTAATGCATAGGCATAGCTCCCAACTGTTCATGATTTGGAGGGACTGTCCCTGGAGGGACTGTCCCTGATTTGGAGCAATGTCCCTCTGTCCCTCATCCCACCTCATTTGTCTCTCATTTTGGTCTGATCTATATAGTTGTATATAAAATGCACTTTTTATCTTTCAAAAAATGTTTCCCAGTGCTAAACCTTTCATTCAATTTCTAAATTGCTGCATTTATACATTTTACAAGCCAATATAAAGAAATAGTAGTGGTAAAAAAAAGTCCTTGAGGATTTAATTAACCTTTTTTTGGTTAATTCTTTTTTAAGGGGGTGTGGCAGGGGGCGTGTTCTATGCCTACATACATTTGTTAGTAGATGTCCCTTATTCGCATCTCAAAATGTTGGGAGGTATGCATAGGCAGGATTAAAAACACTTACAGAATAAAGGATAAATATGGGCTCATCTGTATATTGATCTCCAGGCTGTCATCCGGGCTGTCATGGGAATGCAGTGGGTGTGTGGAGTGGTTTCCAGCCACTCAGTTGGAGAGAGAGAGGCAGTTCCTGGAGCCTCGAGGAGTCAGAAAGTCACACTCTGGCAGCATGGAGTATCCCACAGGTATGACACAGGAGATCACCGACAAGTGAAAGGCAAGGCTGCATGCTCGGAGGATTTGGCTCCTTCTACTGGCCTAAAGTGGTAATGGCATGCTTTCCATTAAATAGTCTGTGGATAATGGTTCTGATCGGAGGACTACAAGGATCAGCAGTACCAAGGAAAACTTCAAAATTAGATAACAACAGGCAATAAAAATAAAAGAATGTACAAAAAGCACAGTATAATAACATGGTTAAACAAAAAAGTATGGCGCTGAACAATGTCATATACAACTGTAAACAAGTCAATAGACAGTAAGAAGGATCAATTGTATCTGCTTTGAGCATGTAGTCCTCATGTGAACATTAAAGATACATAGTCTGTATGGCAATATGTTAAAACAGAATATTGAAGAATTATATAGACATCTTGACTAAAAATCCGCTCACTACCACCAAGAGTTGAGGAGGCTTACCAGATGAGGTGGACCCAATGGGGCATACGCCGGATTGGGTCGGACAAGGCTTAGGTGGTGAGTGGCTGTATATACTTCGAGAAGGATGCGGTCTCACGGGTTTGTTATATTCATCCAGATAATACCAGGAACTTGAGAGGTGTACGCAATCTCCCGGATGTGGGAGGTCATGTAGATCTTAAAGAAGTGATGGGGTGTTCCGTAAGCAAACCCCTCAAAGCAACATTCCGCGGACCAGAAATTGATGTGGAAGGATAGGAAAAGAAAAGAAGGGCCACATAGTGTAAATCCAAAAAACAAAAAGTATTTATTTAAGGTAAAATAGATGTACACTCACATGTAGATCCAAAACTTAAAACAGCGCTGTTTGAGAAAAAGTGGCGACAATGGGGTGCTGTCCGACGCGTTTCTTCCTCAAAGACGTCATCAGGGGGGTTTCCCCCACTGTAGCCACTCCGATATATATAGGAAATATGCCTTTCATCATGGGAAACAGCTCCACGTATGAAAAATGATCACTTTCGGTTTCGGCCAAAATGGCCGACCGGCGTGCGTTCCAGGCGTGCGTGCCACGCCTCTCTTCCGTAGTATATACTGCACCGGAAGTGTAAGAACGATGTACGGCAAAAATGCCAACCAAAATAATTTTATTATGGGGTTTGCTTACGGAACACCCCATCACTTCCTTAAGATCTACATGACCTCCCACATCCGGGAGATTGCGTACACCTCTCAAGTTCCTGGTATTATCTGGATGAATATAACAAACCCGTGAGACCGCATCCTTCTCGGAGTATATACAGCCACTCACCACCTAAGCCTTGTCCGACCCAATCCGGCGTATGCCCCATTGGGTCCACCTCATCTGGTAAGCCTCCTCAACTCTTGGTGGTAGTGAGCGGATTTTTAGTCAAGATGTCTATATAATTCTTCAATATTCTGTTTTAACATATTGCCATACAGACTATGTATCTTTAATGTTCACATGAGGACTACATGCTCAAACAGATACAATTGATCCTTCTTACTGTCTATTGACTTGTTTACAGTTGTATATGACATTGTTCAGCGCCACACTTTTTTGTTGTTTTGCCATTTTACACTTTGTTGGTCGTGTTGGCTGCTTCTGTGTCTCTCTTTTTAGGGTAGCGCAGAATTACTCTATATATATAATAACATGGTTGTAAAAATGGATAATACTGATGATTATTATAATAAACCTGATAAAATATGACACAGTTGGGCAGATGTTGTGTACTTACTAGCAAGATGGGACTTATGTATATGTGCACCCCCCAGAAGGACTCATAATGTATCGAATATCCATAGGGAGAGATGACCTACTGGGAGGGGCTGGGGTAGACCGGCTGTCATGGTGCATGTTGGCACTAATGACAAAGTTAGAGGAAGATGGAGTGTTCTAAAGAATAATTTTGGGGAGCTAAATTGAGGAAAAGAACCTCCAAGCTAGTATTCTCAGAAATACTACCGGTACCTCGAGCCACACCAGAAAGGCAGAGGGAGATTAGGGAAGTAAACACGTGGCTGAGGAGCTGGTGTAGAAAGGAGGGGTTTGGGTTCCTGGAGAACTGGGCCGACTTCTCAGTCGGTCACCAGTTCTATAGAAGGGATGGACTGCACCAAAATTAGGAGGGTGCAGATCTGCTGGGAGTGAAGATGGCCGAAAAGTTAGAGGGGCTTTTAAACTAGGCGATGGGGGGAGGGTCCAGAAGTAGAGCTAGTCAGCGCGGAACATATTCCAGAGGGTAGTGATGGGTTGACGAAAGCACATAAAGTATACTAACAAGTCCTATTTGCAAGCTCGGAACACCCAATAAGAAGACAGTATGCGACCAGTCTAAACAACGTGGCATGTTCACCAATGCCAGGAGCCTGGCAGACAAGATAGGAGAACTAGAGATACTGTTGTACGAGGAGTATTTAGATTTTGTGGGAATTTCAGAGACTTGGTTCATCAGCTCTCATGATTGGCTGGCAACCATTCAAGGGTATTCCTTTTATCGCAGGGATAGAGAGGGTAAAAAGGGGGAGGGGTATGCCTATATATCAAGAATAATGTACAAGTGAATGTGAAAGATTACATCACTAATGGAGCTAGGGAGGAGGTGGAATCCTTATGGGTAGAGCTCCAAAGGGATGAAACTAAGGGGAAAGTAATACTGGGAGTATGCTATAGGCCCCCTAACCTGAGGGAGGAGGGGGAGACGGACCTCCTATCACAATCTGGATTAGCGGCAAGGATGGGAAGTGTCATCATAATGGGGGATTTTAATTATACAGACATAGACTGGGCAGAAGGAACCATGCATTCGTCCAAGGCTCGCCAGTTCCTAGATGTGTTGGAGGACAATTTCATGGGTCAGATGGTAGACGCACCAACTAGAAATAAAGCATTACTAGATCTTTTTTTTTTAAGATATTTTTTATTAGTTTTATGACAAACAGACGAGCCAAAAAAAGGAGAAAAAAAACCCAAAACAATATGCTTTACAGCAACAAAAACAAAACATGGGCAATCATAGGTATGCAGCATCAAGTACTAGGCTCGTGCATTTGGGAGACTTATGATAATACATTTCTATTGTGAAGGGAGGGTCAGGGGGCTAGCCAGCCACCTGTCCCATACTTTGTGGAATGCTTTGCTTCATTTCCGAAGTTCAAAGGTAAGTTTGTACATTGGGATAGCATAGTTGATAAGCTTCAGCTATAAGGTTTTTAAAGAGGTCTGTGTTCCCTTCCATGACAACAATATAACTTTTCTAACATAAAAGTAGAGAATGCGGAGTAGCCTTTTGGCAGGCGTCGATGTTAGCAGGTCACCAAAGATGCCCAGTAGACAATTCTTGGGGTGAATAATGTTAGGGAGGCCTAGGGCTGTGGAGATAAAGGAGCCCACCTCTGTCCAGAGATCCTGAACCATTGGGCATGCCCAAAAACAGTGTAGGAAGTTGGCTTCTTGGCCGCAGCCGCGGAAACATTCAGCCATGGGCAACAAACCCATCTTTTTCAACCTGGTTGGGGTGAGGTGAGATTGATGGAAAATTTTTACCTGTATAATGCGGTCTCTTGATGAAATAACTGATGTTTTGTACATGTCACTAAACTCCGTCCAGTCCTCCTCGGCAAGGGAGATGTCCATAGAGATCCATTTTTCCTGGGCCCTACTAAATCTGGGGTTAAAGTCAGTCATTAGGGCAGCATAATAAGTAGATATAAGTTTGGCAGGGTCAGGTTGTCTCAGCAGTTTCTCTAGTGGTGGTAGGTTAGTTGGGTCAGAGCCGAAATGTGCTCTGATAGCATGTCTGAGATGATAGTAGTAAAACAGGTATAAGTGTGGCAAGTCAAAGTCAAGTCTGAGCTGATGGAAGGATTTAAAGCCTTGTGCAGTGTATAGGTGACAAAGGTATTTAATCCCTTTGGAGTACCAACGTTTAGGGTCAGGTAAAGAGTAAAGTTCCTGCAAGGTGGGGTTGAACCATACAGGGTTATTCGGGGATACCGACCATGTGTGCCGTGTTATTTTGGTGGTGATGTATTTGAACAATAAAGGGATGTGGCCAGCATGGAGGTGCTGGGGCGGTGCTGGGGCGGGGCGTGACTTTGCCCCTATAAACAATATTGTGAAGAGTTTCCATGGAGGACACAATGGCCCCCTCAGTGGTAGTACATGCATTTGCTGCTATCGGTTGTAGCCAGTCATGGATATGCACCAGTTGAGATGCTAGGTAGTATAGAAGGAAGATTGGGAATTCCAATCCTGCCAGGTGTGTCGGTAACCTTAATGTCTCAAGTGCCACTCTGGGGGATCTGCCATTCCACAGGGACGTTGTACAGATTGTGTCTATACGTTTGACAATAGATTTAGGTATTTTGCATGGGGAGTTGGCCAGGATGTATAGCAGTCTTGGTAAATAGATCATTTTGAGGGTATTTGCCCTCCCCATGAGATCCAGGGGCAGGACTGTTTAGTTTGCTCCTTTAAGCAAGTTAGTAGTGGGTCTAAGTTATTGACAATGTAAGTGGACAGAGGTGTCTGCACCAGAACCCCTAGATACCTAAAGGAGGACACCACCTGCAGATTAGAGTCTGGGTGAACATGAGAAGTTGCCTCTGGGTCCAAGGGGAAAAGACTGGATTTGTCCCAATTCACCCTGAATCCGGAGTAGTCTCCAAATGTATTAATCTTGGATAACAATTTTTGGAGTACACCAACGTGTCATCCGCATAGAGCGAGATTCGTTCCTCAATGGCGGCAATAGGGAGGCCTTTTATAAATGGAGAGGAGCGGATATGTACTGCTAGCAGCTTCATGGCCAGGGCAAAGAGGAGAGGGGGCAGGGGACACCCCTGTCTTGTGCCCCTATTGATTGAGAAGGACTCAGTGACTGTAGAGTTAACCCGAATACGGGCCCTCGGGGAAGCATAGAGGAGTTTTATCCACGCCACCATTCTGGGGCCAAAGCCATATATTTTCAACACCTGGAAGAGGTACGGCCATTCCACACTGTTGAACGCTTTACATGTATCTAGGGATACTATGGCCCTTGTAGGAGGACAGTCATGTGGGTATTGCAGATTATGGAATAGTCTGCAGATATTCATTGTGATGGACCTTCCAGGTATAAATCCCCCCTGGTCACTGTGTACTAGGGTCATCACTATAGTGTTTAAACGATTTGCCAACACTTTGGCCAGGATTTAAACATCCACATTTATGAGTGATATCGGGCGGTATGATTCGCATTTAAGTGGGTCCTTGCGGGGTTTTAGTAAAAGTATAATCAAGGCTTCTTGCATAGTAGGGGGGAGGACTCCTATATCTAAAGCCTTGTTGTATGTGTGTAAAAGAAATGGGGATAGTATGTCTTTAAATTGTGTGTACCATTCAGTTGGATAGCCATCCAAACCGGGAGTTTTATGAGCAGGCATTTGTGAGATAGCTACTGTGATTTCTTCAACTGAGATAGGTGCCTCTAGCTCAACTTTCTGTTTAGTCGTTAGGGAGGGAAGAGGTATGTCGGCTAAGTATTCAGTTAGTTGGGCTTCATTGTAGTCAGCTCTGGAGGTATATAGGTCTTTGTAGAAATTTAAAAAGGTTTCCATGATGTCCCCAGGGGTGTCGCTAATTTGGCCCTGTGTGGTAAGTATACGCAGAATGGATATGGGGGGGTGATCAGGTCTGGTCAGGGATACCAAGAGACGTCCAGCTTTGTTACTGTGCTCAAGTGATTTTTGAGTAGCATGCAACATGCATTTCTGCGTAAGGTCTAACAGACAGAGTTCATACTCCCTGCGTCTCTGTAGCCACTCGTCTCTTGTGTCGGGGGGATGGGTTAGAGGCGTAAACAGATTCTGCTTGTACCATGGCAGTTTCCAGTTCCCCCGTAAGTTGCCTATTGTTTTTCTGTAGGACTCCCGTGATGGACATAAAGGTGCCCCTCAATGTGGACTTAAATGCTTCCCATTCCGTGGAGGGGTCTACTGTTCCCAAGTTGTCTTTCCAATAGCCCGTAATACCCTGTCTGCACTCTCCCTGCACCACCTCATCCTCTAACCAGTAAGAGTTCAGACGCCAGATAGCAGGGCCGGAACCTGGGAGGAGAGCGAGGTCCACAGAGAAGGGAGCGTGGTCCGAGACTCCTCTGGGTAGGTACGAGACTGCAGTGACAACGGGAAGGGTATCCGCCGTGGTAAATGCCATGTCAATCCGAGACATGGTGTGGAAGGAATCCGAGTGACAAGAATACTGGCTCATGTCTGAATGCTTCCAGCACCATATCTCTGTAAGATCATATACTTGCATCCAATTCAGAAGGGAGGGAAAAGATCTACCACCACCTCCCAAGCGGTCCATGGCTGTGTCTAATAGGGCATTAAAGTCCCCTATATAAAGTATCGGTCCAGGGGGTCTAGTCAGCAGCTTAAGTGACAATTTAGATAGTACCTCCACCAAAAATGGGGGAGGAATATAAACGTTCACAAGAGTAAACGTCACAGAGGAAATTTGTAAGGTTAGTATAATAAATCTCCCCTCTGGGTCTGTGGTTACTTGTAAGGTTTCAGCGGGAAGGGATTTAGCTAGTAGTATAGATACCCCCCTGGAATAGTTTGTGTGGGTATAGTGATAAAATTTTGCCAGCCATGGACACCCAAGGGTTCACACTTTAGTGCCGGTGCGTTTCTTGGAGACATATAATATGGGGACGGCATTTTTTTAAAACCGAAAAGTATAGGGATCCCTGAACTAAAGAAAACCTGAAGGGCCCCCTTTAAACTGGGGCAGAACTGTCCTGTGGCCTCACCACCAACTGGTGTGGGGTGGTAGTGGAATCCAGAGTGACCCCCAAATGGTTCTGCATATGGGGGATGTAGCATAGTTCAATAGTAGATGGAACAAATTGTAGTTAAATGCCAGTAGCCTGTATAGGGGGACTCAGATCTGATGATAGGAAGGAGGTCTGGTCTGTAAGGGTGGAGGATGACAGGATAACAGTTCACAGTTCTGCTGCGGGGGGGTGGAATATCCTTAAGGAAAACCAAAACGGTGCCCTGGGCATAGTAGAGGAACTCCCATGTGTAGGGAGCAAGGTGTCTCCACATGCAGCTCAGGGCAAGTGTAGATGGGGATTGTAGGGGTTAGAGCCTCAGGCTTTAAACTGCTCTGTGTCTTGGTCGAACTCCATATCGGACATTGAGCCATGCCATGGCCTCCTTGGGGTTGGTGTAGAATTGTGCCTTGCCATCATGAATGATGCGCAGCTTTGCAGGGAAAAGCATGGCATAGGAGAGGCGCTCTGTGCGTAATCAAGCCTTTACTGCTGCGAAGCTGATGCGCTGCCTCTGGACATCCACTGAAAAGTCAGGGTATACTGAAATGGTATTGCCATTGTATTTTAAGGGGCCTTTCTCCCTGGCAAGGCGAAGCATGGCAACCTTGTCTTGGAAGTTGAGGAGTCGGGCAATAATGGAGCGGGGTGGTGCTCCAGAGGGTGGGGGGCGCGGAGGGGTGTGATGTGCCCGCTCAATCACATGGGAAAAGGATGGTGCATCAGACCCAAAAATTTCCCTTAGCCAGTTATAGAGGAACTTTTCAGCGCGATGACCTCTGCATGTTCAGGGAAGCCCACGAATCGCAGTTTGTTCCTTCGGGAACGATTTTCCAGGTCATCAATTTTGGCGCGAAGGGCCGCCATTTCCCTTGTATGATCCCTCACTGTGGCAGATAGGGGATGGACAACATCCTCAGGGGAGCTGATGCATTCCTATGCTTCCCCTGCCCTATCCCTTAAGTTTTGTACGTCTTGCTTCAGGAGAGAAAAGTCAATGCATACTGACTCTATCTGAGCAGTGAGGGAGGCTTTACAGTCCTGAATAGCAAGCATAATAGAGGCTATGGTAGGTTCAGTGGAGGGGGAGCCTGGGCTGGAGCTATCTTCACTGTCCATGTGGAGGATCTGGGACTGCAGTGGGTCAGGCTGTGTGTCTCTAGTAGCAGGGGCAAAATCACTCACCATTGCAGCCTGTTTGTGGAGGGCAGAGACCGACGGCTGCAGCAGCATATCATGCTGCTCTGCCTGTGTCCCAGAGCCATCGTGCTTTCGGTGCCTGGCCGCCTGTCCCGCCGTCAATACTGTTGCGGGGGGCCCGTATTTTACCATGGATGCCAGCCTGGAACGTTCCCACAGCCGTGGGAAACAATTTAAGACCTTTCTGGAGCAAATCGGACTCAGGATGACTGCAGGATGCCGCTCGGAAGCTGGAGCTGTGGCTTTACACTTCTGCTCTCTCTGCCATCTGGACATGCCCCCCCAGTGTTACTAGATCTACTAATTACCAACAATACAGACCTGATCACAGATGTGTAAATACGGGGCAATTTAGGAAACAGCGATCACAGGTCAATTAGCTTCAGTATAAATCACTCAAATAGGAAACATAAGGGCAATACAAAGACATTGAATTTCAAAAGAGCCAACCTCCCCAAACTACGATCCTTGCTAGAAGATATTAATTGGGATAAAATCTTAGGAACAAAGAACACGTAGGATGTAAGGTACCTGTGATAGGTAAT
The DNA here is from genome assembly GCF_042186555.1 of Aquarana catesbeiana. Taxonomy (NCBI): domain Eukaryota; kingdom Metazoa; phylum Chordata; class Amphibia; order Anura; family Ranidae; genus Aquarana; species Aquarana catesbeiana. The sequence continues at coordinate 223,947,410 of NC_133327.1, forward strand.
GTCCGAAGTGGAGTTAGTGTGCTGAGGATTCAGGCGAAAACTTAGTCAGGCAGATCAGGATGGCAACAGATCAGGCAAAGCGGTACACGATCGAAATCCAGAGATTGGTCAGACAGAAAAAGGTCATACACCAGCTGGCGGTACAAAATCAGCAGGCTAGAGAGTAGTCAGGAATTCAGGCAGAAGTTCAAATACGGTATTCAGAGTCACAAAGCAGTCAAAACACCCAGGAAGCTAGTCCAAACAAACGGGCACTGAGAGATAGGAAGTGCTACTATTTATGGGCTGCTTTGATTGTAGATTGTCCACAGCTGGCAGCAGGTGGGGCTAGTGAGTCTAAGGTAATGCACAACAAGTAAGACTGCAGCTGTGGGACCAGGAACATCCCGGTTCAAATACACCCAGGTACATGACAGGGCCCCCTCCCCAGTGGACCTCTCTGGGGGCCTAGCAGGGTTTAGTGGGAAAGGAGGCATGGAAGTCTTGAATAAGAGCAGGAGCATGCAAATCTTTGGCTGGGACCCAGGAACGGTCTGTGATGGGATATCCCTTCCAATGAACCAGATACCGTAGGCCACAACTCTGTCCTCTAGAATCAAGAATCTTAGAGACTTCAAACTCATTTTGTCCATCAACAAGAACAGGAGGAGGTAGCAGTTGCGTTCTGGAGTAGCGATAGAAAATTTACTTTTTGAGGAGGTAAACGTGGAATACGGGGTGAATCCGGAGAGTGGAGAGCTATTTCAACCGATAGGAGACTGGCCTAACTCAAGCAATAATTCTGTAAGGACCGATGAATCGAGGGCCCAATTTGGTAGAAGGTTGTTTTATTCTCACGTATTTGATTGATAGCCAAACTCTGTCCCCCACCACATATGGAGGTATATGGCGTCTTCGTTTGTTGGAGAAAAGCGCATACTTGCCTGCTGACTTCCGTAGTAATAAGCGTATCTTTTTCCAATGTAGCAGAGAAAATTGAGTACTGTGCGTGATACTTTTTTTATATTTATTATCCAATGTAGCAGAATATTTTTCACCCGCACATCTGCTGCTGGTACACCAGAAGAAGGCTGAAATAGGGGAAAAGTCTGAGGGTAGTAGCCTAGGGCTGCGTAGAATGGTGTGGTATGAAGTGCACTGTGACAACGGGAATTAATGGCGAACTCAGCCAAAGGCAAATACTCAGACCTGTTGGAGAGTAAGGCATTAACATAATGTTGAAGATAGGTTTCTAGGGTCTGGTTCATGCGTTCGGTTTGACCATCTGTTTGAGGGTGATGTGAGGTAGAGAGTGAAAGTGTTACTCCCAGTTTCTTGCAGAATGCTCTCCAGAATCGGAAAACAAACTGGGATCCGTGGTCTGAGATGACATTGGTAGGTATGCCATGATATCTCACAATATGGGAAAGGAAGAGGTTAGACAGTGCTTCTGCTGTAGGTAATCCCGGGAACGGCACAAAATGAGACATTTTGGAAAAGCGATCCACTATGACCCATATAGCAGTCATGCCCTTGGACTTGGGTAAGTCTGTAATGAAGTTGATAGTCAAATAGGTCCAAGGCTGGCGAGGTGGCGGAAGTGGTTGTAACAGTCCAGTAGGCAAAGTGCGAGGTACTTTATTAGCAGGACAAGTTGGACAGGCAGCCACATAGTCAGTAACATCCATTTTCATATGAGGCCACCAGACATGACGTTTGCAAGGTCTTAAGAGTGATGGTGACACCAGGATGACCGGATAACACACCATCATGAGCCCAGAGGAGTACAGGTTTTCTGAGGCTAGGGGCTACGAACATGCGACCTGGTGGTATCTTTAAGCCTTGGGGAACACGATTCTGGGTTTCTTGTAACTGTTGGGAAAGAGCCGTAGAGATCTGTGCGACAATTTTGTGTGGGATTATATACTGGCCGTTAGGTTGATCTTCTTCAGAGGTAGCGAACTGTCTGGAAAGAGCATATACTTTCTTGTTTTTATGCCCAGGAACATAAGAAAGTGCAACATTAAAATGGGAGAAAAACAGAGCCCATTGAGCCTGATGTAAAGATACAGCAGGTTTTTACAGTCAGTGAGGATAGAAAAATGTTTGGGAGCCCCTTCCAGAAGATGCCGCCATTCAGACAATGCCAATTTGATGGCCGGTAGTTCTCGATTCCCAACGTCATAATTCATCTCCGCTGGAGAAAACTTTCTAGAAAAAAATGCTACTAGATGGATTCTACTGGACTTAGGCTGTCTCTGGGACAGCACAACACCTGCTCCTACTTCGGAGGCATCAACCTCAACTATGTACTGGAAATCGGGATTTGGATGCTGAAGAATTGGAGCCTTGCTAAACATGTCTTTTAATTGGTGGAAAGCCGATTCTGCTTCTGAGGACCACACCTTGCAATTTGTACCTTTCTTAGTCATAGCAGTAAGGGGGGCTGCAATAGAGGCAAAACCTTTGATGAAGCGTCTGTAGTAATTTGCAAACCCTAGAAAGCTTTGGAACCCTCTTAAAGTGGTCGGTTGGGGCCATTACAAGACAGCTGAAAGTTTTTGTGGGTCCATTTGGAAACCGACAGCACTTATAATGTATCCAAGGAAAGGAATACAGCTTTGATGGAAACTGCATTTCTCAATCTTCGCGTAAAGATGGTTTTCTCTCAGTCGTTGTAATACCTGCTTTACATGTGAGCTGTGCTCTAGATGAGTCTTGGAAAAGATTAAAATGTCGTCCAAGTATATGATCACAAAACTGTTGCTGAAATCATGAAAAATGTCATTCATGAAACGTTGGAAGACAGCAGGGGCATTACACAACCCAAATGGCATAACCAGATATTTAAAATGTCCATTATGAGTGTTGAATACTGTCTTCCATTCGTCCCCGTCTTTAATACAAATCAGATTATAAGCCCCTTGTAGGTCCAGTTTAGAGAAGATAATGGCTCCCTTAAGTACATCAAACAGTTCAAGAATGAGAGGCAAAGGGTAGGAGTCTTTTACAGTGATTTGATTTAACCCTCGATAATCTATGCATGGTTGAAGACCCCGATCTTTTTTTTCAACAAAAAAAAAACCTGCCCCTACTGGAGAAGAAGAGGGTCGGATAAAACCTCTTTCCAAGTTGTCTTTCATGAATTCCTCCATGGATTTTTGTTCAGGCAAAGACAGGGGATAGGTCCTTCTTTTGGGAAGCGGTGCTCCAGGAATCAAATTAATTGCGCAATCAAAAGAACGATGTGGGGGTAAAACCTCTGCCTTTTGCTTGCAAAATACATCTGCAAACTCATGGTATTCACAAGGCAAGGTAGGTGGGATGGCCACGGAAGCCAACAGACAACCAGCAAGTCTTTTGGGTTGAGACAAACAGTTTAGATGACAGAACAACCCCCAAGAAGTTAGTTCTCCATTTTCCCAATCAAAAAAAGGCTTATGTTGTTGTAATCATGGGTAACCAAGGATAATGGGCAGAAGTGGGGAATCAATAAGAGACAAGACAACTTCCTCTTTGTGGGGTACGCCTACCTGAAGGGTGATAGTCGTAGTCTCAAATTTTACAATGCCATCTCCCAAGGGTTGTCCATTCAGGGTGGTGATGTTCAGGGGTCTAGACTTTGGAACAAATGGGATTTTATTTTCTTTAGCAAAAATGTAGTCCAAGAATATGCCAGCAACTCCAGAATCGACAAAAGCCTGCCAGGAGACAAGTTTAGGGGGTAAATGGATAATTGTGGGAATTGTAATCTTGGTCTTGGAGGATATACCTGTAAGGTCCAACCCAGCTCCTCCAACACTGGTTAGGCCCTGCCTTTTACTGGACAGGAAGGGCAGACAGATAACAAATGTCCTTTAAGTCCACAGTACAGGCATAGGCCCAATGTACGCCTCCTTTGTTTCTCCAACTCAGGTGGAGATGGCTTACTTCTATGGGTTCCACAGGTGCCTGGGGTTCAACTGAGATTTCAGGTTCTGTCTGAGGTGGTTCTTGGAAGCTAGCGGCCAAACGGTAAACTGCCCTAGGTAACTTGCGAGTTCTAAGTCTCTCTTGGTACCTTTCATGATACCGATACCGGACATCCTGTCATACATCGTAAACCAATAAACATAAAGTCTAATATGCCCCTCAGTATATTTCTTGATATTAAGGATTAAGCCAAAGGAAACTCACCCACATAGCCGGCACCAGAATTTTGGGCTTCACGAGGCCAAAAATTAGTAATGTCCCGGGCGAGTGTGGGAACCAGGAAAAGTGAAGTCACGTAAAGAGACTGTTGCATAAAAAAGAAAATACTTTAAAAATAAAAAACTGATATTTAAAAAATTCATAGGGTGAAGAAATCTATCTCACAGCCATCATAATTCAGATAATTAAATTCAAAGAATAAAATCAAAGCATTTTAATTGGTGATACACACCTATGAAATCTTCACTAAACAATGCATGTAATTTGGGCGGGGAGAGAGTGTGTTATCCAAATGGATATTGAAGGCTGGTGCCGGCTATGTGGGTGAGTTTCCTTTTTTGCTACAAAATCAACCATTTCACATGGGCTTAATCCTCAATATTGAGGGATATACTGAGGGGTATATTAGACTTTATGTTTATTTATTTAAGATGCATGACAGTATACCATGAAGGTTGGTTATTAGTTATATGTTTTTGATTCTAATACTGTATATTTGATTTATATGCTTTCTTGTAGATCATTTTCTGACCTAATATACCCCTTAAGAAGGGGGTAACCCCCGAAACATGTAGAGTGTTTAACTGGAAGAACAAATCTCCGTGTGTAACAGCGCGGGATCATTATTATATATATCTAAGTTCTTCCAATTTGTGTCAGACAAGTGTATGCTCCATGATTAGCAGCATCTAATGTAATTTATCTATTATTGAAAGCTTTCTATGATGTGTGTATTTGTGTATAATAAATTTACATATTTTTGTAAATTGACTGTTGTAAGTTTATACCGTACCACAAGAGTCCATGTTGCCTCCACAACTGTCCAAATTTTTTTTGAAATTCAGTGTTTTTGTATTCCCCTTATGTTTCCTATTTGTGTAATTTATACTGAAACTCATTGTATTAGAGGTAAAAGTGCAGCGCTAAAACTTCAGGTGAACAAAGGCCATTGGATAGGTCTCACAATGATCAATACAAACAATGTGGAATGCTAATTGAAAGAATACACAGTGATTTTGTATGAAAAAGAATCAAAGGGAAATAAATAAATAAATATAAAGTCCATAAGTAAAATGAGAAACCAAAAACGTGGTGAAACCAAATGGCCCTTAAAGGGACATACGCCAAGTGTTCATAACATCATTATGACATCAAAGTAGTGGATAGATGATGAGATAATATGTGAAGGTGAGTAATCCACCACCGATAGAATGAAGGCTTACCAGATGGTTTGAACTCAAAAGGAAGTATGTCCTATGAGTCAAACAAGCTTGTATTGACGAACGCCAAACTTGGAAACATCAGATCTGGAGACCTTTGATGAATAAGCCAAGTCCTCAAGCGGTCATTATGGTAGTAGTCTCCATGGAAGGTATTTTCATACAGAAAAATGGATAGATTCTCCCATATGTTCATATGTATAGTCAAAGAGAGGAGAACAAAAAGGGCCACATAGCGTGATTCCGTATATAAAGTATAAAATTTAATGAAGTTAAAAAACTCACATTTGAGAAGAATAAACATCACTTTTGGTAATGTGTATGGCAGCAGTGGAGCCCGTCCCGACGCGTTTTTCATCTACATAGACATCATCTAGGGTACCAAGTCCAATGTAGCCATTACGCATTATTGCAATTGTCTGTTTGCCGTGTTAGCTGCTTTATTTTAGGATGTAGTGCAGTATTATATTTGTACTGAAACTAATTGACCTGTGGTCGCTGTTTCCTAAATTGCCCCGTGTTTCCACATCTGTGATCAGGTCTGTATTGTTAGTAATCAGTAGGTCAAGTAACACATTGTTCCTTGTTGGTGCATTTACCATCTGACCTATGAAATTATCCTGTAAGACATTTAGGAAATCGCGAGCCTTAGACGAATATGCGGTTCCTTCCACCCAGTCTATGTCTGAATAATTAAAATCCCCCATTATGATGACCCTTCCCATCCTTGCCACCATTACAAACTGTGATAGGAGGTCCGCCTCCCCCTCATCCTTCTGGTTAGGGTGCCTATAGCATACTCCCAGTATTACTTTGCCCTTGGTTTCCTCCCTTTGAAGCTCTACCCATAAGGATTCCACCTCCTCCCTTGCTCCATTTGTGATGTCATCCCTCACATTCACCTGTACATCATTTTTGATATACAAGCATACCCCTCCCCCCCCTTTTTTTACCCTTCCTATCCCTGCGTTATAGGGAATACCCTTGAATGGTTGCCAGCCAATCATGAGCGCTGTTGAACCAAGTCTCTGAAATGCCCACAAAATCTAAATCCTCCTTGTACAATAGCAGCTCTAGTTCTCCCATTTGTCCGCCAGACTCCTGGCATTAGTGAACAAGCCACACAGTTTTGAATGGTCACATACTATCTCCTTATTGGGTGTTCTGAGGTTGAAATGAGTAAATGGGTTTAAAACCAGGAGCCATTTGTATCAGCATTCAAAAGTAAACTTGCATCAGGTAATGTTGTAAAGAAAAGTAGTATAATTGTATACACAGCACACTGCAGCTTTAATCCATTATAGATCAGTTTTAGAAGGACATTTAATAAGGGGATTTACGTCCCAAAAGACCTGAAGCGTATTGCTCTATTTTCAGTTATGCTCACTGCTTGCATAAGCCACAAATGATTTAAAGAATGCTTACCAGTTCAGCATCTTGTTGACTGATCTTCTGCAGATATGGAGTAGTTGCTAGTTCTTCTAGAGCTTGATTAATCACCTGGGAATGATCCTTTACTCGTTGCAATTGACTGAGGATGCTGGCATACTGCAGCCTTTCTATCACACCTGAACATGGAGATCCGCCACTCTGTGCTCAGCAAAATAGGACAAACAAATGTATATTAGATTAGGACACAAAGATAATCATTCTGCATAATACAACACTTTATCAAAGTTATGCCTGACACCACACCAGATATTAATGTGTGTTTTCATTGCAGCTTGCAAAACTAGTTTACAGTCACTTAGTCTTATTGTTGTAGGGACATTTTGTCTGGCAAGCTCACCAATCTGAACAGCAAACATAACCCACTTAAGAAATCCCTTGTAATATCAAATAGCAATAACATTTGCTTAATTAGATACAATGAATAATTATATTTAGATTATAGTTACTGCACTTATTTATAATAAACAAGTCCAGATAAGCGCAACGCTTAGTCCTAATAAGAGCAATAGGGTCTGAGTTACTACTTCTATTGCAAATTGTGCACTATGCTGAGTCACTGATGCCTAAATTGACATCCCCTGACATTTATGAAGCTGTAGAAGATTGTCACTAATTCATTAGAGCAGCTTGGCATCATAACGTTGATTCATGGAAGTGGTTTAGAGCCTGGGCCAGCTGAAGATCCACCAGTAATGTAGTGGCAAGCCACCTTCTGAAATTGATTTAGCTTTTGAAATTGATTTAGATGTGGACCATTGCTTTTCAAGTAGAAGATTGATAGCTGTGCAATATACAAGGGGGCATATTTTTGAAAAGTGCAGCAGTTCATGTGATTAATATACCTGAATCAGGAAAAATGAGACGACTCATGTGACTAGGTGTGTAATTGCCATCATCCCTATGATAACAGGAAAAATTTGAAAACCTTTAAGGCTTAAAAATCCCAAACTAGAGGTTTTCAAAATTTTCCCAATATACCTGAATCAAACAGAGCGCTGTCTGAGCGTAAGATGGGATGATAGCCATGCGCATATGTGGTAGCTGTTCAGTGATTTTATGTTGGCTTTGGCTCACCTGAGATAGTTAGATCTTATGTTGAATTTTCATATGCCCTCTGTTAGGAAAACTTGACATTCTGGCTCATGAGCATGTGCTTGAGGTTATTGCTTGAGGCTAGTGTAAAAAAACACAATACATAATCCAATTTTTTGTAAAACATAAAAGATAATTTTAAGCCAAGTAAATAGACACCAAACATGTCATTGTTTAAAATTGTGCATGTCTGTACAACAGCGAAAAATGACGTAAATTTTATTATATATTCAACGTTTTATAAGCCTTTACAGGTTACCACTTTAGATTTACAGGGAATCTAGTGCTAGACTGCCCATGTTCTGAAGTGTGTGGCGATACCTCATGATGAAGGACAATTGCTGTTTGCGTGCATACAGGACCAACGTGTGCGTAGCACAGGGGAACGGGGGTACCTTACGTTTTTTTTTTAACTATTAATGCACTTTTTATTTATTTTTTCTTTACACTGTTGCATTTTTTTTTACCACTTTTACAGCTGTCACAAGGAATGTAAACATCCTTTGTGACAGCAATAGGCTGTGACAGGTACGGTTTATGGAGAGATCTATAAGACCCCAAAACCTTAAATTTATTTTTAATTATTGATGCACTTTATTTATTTATTTTTTTTACACTGTTGCATTTTTTTTAACTACTTTTATTGCTGTCACAAGGAATGTAAACATCCTTTGTGACAGCAATAGGCATGTGACAGGTACTCTTTATGGAGAGATCTATAGGACCCCAAATCCCTTCTCTGCCCTTGAAAGCATTCAAAACACCAAGCTTGGTGTTTTTGAATTCTTAAAATTAAAAAAAAATGTTGTCATCTAATTGAACCGCTCAAACTACATGTGTAGAGCGTGTTCACTGCCTTGTGTGATGATATCATAAGGGGGTGGGGCCTCAATGTGATGTCACTGGATGGCTACGCCCCATGCCAATATAAGTAGTGGCACACCACGCACCTAGCATTAGAGCGGGAGAGAGCATTGAGTCATCATCAGAGGAAGAACAGTGGGAGAAGACAGCGCAGAGAGGAGACCCCGCAGAGGCAGAAGACAGCGAACAGAGGGAGAAGAACCGGAGAGGGCTAGAAGACATCATTGGAGAGAGCAGAAGAACCGGAGAGGCAGAAGAACAGGCAGAGGCAGAAGACATCAGCGGAGGAGGGAGAATAAATCAGAAGAGATGCCTTAATAAATTAAAGGGGGCTTCCAGATTCCGATAAGCACACCGCCCACAGACCCCAACAACCAATGGCCAGGGTTGTCGGGAAGAACCCCTTGTACCCATCAACAGAGGGGCAAGGTGCTTTGGGGTGGGGGGCACAGGTCCCCTCTGTCCCAAAACACCAACTCTCCATGTTGAGGGCATGTGGCCTGGTATGGTTCAATAGAGGAGGGGGCGGTCGCTCGTCCCCACCCCCTTTCCTGACCTGCTGGGCTGCATGCTCGGATAAGGTATGGATTTTGGGGGGACACCATGCCGGCGTGGGGGTATTTCCCTTAAATTCCATGCCAGACTGGAGGGTCTGGTATGGTCTTGGAGAGGGAACCCATGCCGTTTTTTTTTTTTTAAATTAGCGTGGAGTTTCCCCTAAAGATTCATACCAGACACAAAGTCCCTGGCATTGTCGAGATCAAAGTTGGATACCCATTGGATACCCATTCATTGACGGACCCACAGTAGTACGACTGTCGTGTCATACCAGTGTGAACCCGGACTTAAACCTAGAAGCTGATTGGTTACTATGTACAGCTGCACCAGATTCTGCGTGCCCCAATTTTAGTAGCTCCCCACTGTGTATGGTTTGCCAATATTTTTTTTTGTAGTTTAGGATAGAGTGAAGAAAGATTTGAATTCCTGTTTGATTTTTACTGCACTCTAGGTCTCTATTATCAGGATCTGCCCTGACTTCCTGTTCTGCTGACAATGTTTTATCAAACAGTAGGTAAAGAAAATTCCACCACAGAAACTGTAAAAGCACAGTGTTTTTTTCCTTCCTCTAAAATCCTAAAGAAAATCATTTGTATTTGAGGCCGGGTTCACACTGGTACGACACGACAGTCGTACGACTGTGGATCCCACTTTGCTTTTGCGACTTGAAGTCCGACATCCATCTGAGTTTAATGAATCAGGATCCGACTTTGATCCCGACAATGCAGGCAATTTGTGTCTGGTATGAATCTTTAGGGGGAACTCCACTCCAAATTAAAAAAAAACAGCTTGGGGCCCCCTTAAAACCCATACGAGACCCTTATTCAAGCATGCAGCCTGGCAGGTCAGGAAAGGGGGTGGGGACGAGCGAGCACCCCCTTCCTGAACCGTACCCACCTCATGTTGTTGAGGACAAGGGCCTCTTCCCGACAACCCTGGCCTTTGGTTGTCGGAGTCTGCGGGCGGGGGGCTTATCAGAATCTGGAAGCGCCCTTTAACAAGGGGGCTCCCAGATCCCGGTGGTCCCCCCACCCTATGTGAATGAGTATCAGGTACATTGTACCCCTACCCAATCACCTAAAAAAAAAGTGTAAAAAAAAATTACACAATTTTAAAGTAATTTATTAAGGCAGCTCCGGCGTAGCTTCCGATTTCTTCTCCCCTCTCGGCTCTTCTGCCTCCTCTGCTGATGTCTTATGCCTCTGCTAGTTCTTCTCCCCTTTCCGGGTCTTCTCCACTCTCCGTGGATGTCTTCTATCCCTCTCCGGTTCTTCTCCCTCTGTCCGCTATCTTCTGCCTCTGCCGGGTCTTCTCCGCTGTCTTCTCGCTCTTTTGCCGGGTCTTCTCCCTCTGTTCTTCTTCTGGTGACGCTCTCTCCTGCTCTAATGCTGGGTGCGTGGTTTGCCAATACTTATATTGACATGGGGCGGGGTCACCAGCATGATGGGCGTGGTCACATCAATAAGGGGTGGTGCCTCTGGATGACATCACCTGGTGACCCCGCCCTATGCCAATATAAGTAGTTTTGCGCACCCAGCATTAGAGCAGGAGAGAGCATCGAGTCAACATGAGAAGAAGAACAGAGGGAGATGACAGCAGAGAAGACCCGGCAAAAGAGCGAGAAGACAGCGGAGAAGACCAGCAGAAGACAGCAGACAGAGGGAGAAGAACTGGAGAGGGCTAGAAGACCCGGAGAAGGGAGAAGAACCAGCAGAGGCAGAAGTCGTCACTGGAGGATGCAGAAGAGCCGGAGAAGGGAGAAGAAATTGGAAGAGATGCTGGAGCTGCCTTAATAAATTACTTCACATAGGGTGGGGGGGCCGGGATCTGGGGGCCCTCTTGTTAAAGGGGGCTTCCAGATTCCGATAAGCCCCCCGCCCGCAGACCCCGACAACTAACGGCCAGGGTTGTAGGGAAGAGGCCCTTGATCCCATCAACATGGGGACAAGGTGCTCTGGGGTGGGGAGCGCCCCCCTCACCCACCCTCTCATGTTGAGGGCATGCGGCGCGGTATGGTTCAGGAGGGGGGAGGGGCGCTCACTCGTCCCCACACCCTTTCCTGACCTGCTTGGCTGCGTGCTCAGATAAGGGTCTGGTATGGATTTTGAGGGGGGGCCCCACACCGTTTTTTTAGCATGGGGGTTCCCCTTAAAATCCATACCAGACCAAAGGGCCTGGTATGCTCTTGGAGATGGAACCCATGCCTTTTTTTTTTTAATTTGGCATGGCGTTGCCCTTCAAGATCATCAGAGCACAAGTTGCATGCCAAAGTTGGATCAGTTAGGACCGCAATCTGACTTTGACCCGACTTCAGTGATATTCAATAGACTGAAGTAGGATCAAAGTTGGACCAAAGTAGTGCAGGGAGCATTTTAAAAGTCGGACCAACTTGTGTCGGACCAGTTAAGATGACTCTCATTGGGAAACATTCATTTTCACACGTCATGTGACATTGGCTCCCAATGTCGGAGTATTTGTCGTACCAGTGTGAACTCGGCCTTAGTCTGTTTGTTGTTTGAGAGTAGTAATGGGGTATATGGCGCCATAAGTGTTTTTGTGTACATAAATGTCTATGCAGAACAGCAAAAAGTTCATGGAGTCCACTTAGAGCGTTCAGGGTAACTTTCTACTGATCTCAATGCACCAGATGCAGCACCTCTGAAGAGACTGAAGTATCTCTAGGCAAACAGATAAAAAGAACAGAAGTGTGCAATCTGAGTGTAGCATTTTAACTGATTTATTGTGGTGAAAAGATGAATGGCAACTCACATTGTGACAGTTAAAATCAGGCTCATCACATAGTAAGGGCTTCCGGTGGACAGTCTCACAACAACAGGGAACCTCAGACCAGTCCAGAGAAGGGCAACTTAATTAGTAAGCGGACTGGAGGACCTTATTTATGAGGAGCGACTACAAGCACTAAATGCATTCTCCCTGGAGAAGAGAGGCTTGAGAGGAGATATGATAGGGGTATACAAATACTTCAATGGTGATCCCAGCGTAGGAAAAAAACGATTCAGTTTCAGGGAGTGTAAGAGGACATGGGGCCACACAATGAGATTGGAGGAGAAGCGGTTTAACCTTAAGCAGCGCAGGGATTTTTCCACTGTCTGGGTAATAATGATGTGGAACTCTCTTCCACAAATGGTGGTGTCAGTGGGGAGTATTGCTATTTTTAAAAGACGTCTTTAAGAGACGTATATCTTAGTGAACACAACATGGGATATGGGAAATGATTACCGAAATTGACACACATATACCTTCACAGGTTGAACTGGATGGACTATTGTCTTTATTCAACCTTATCTACAGCTTTAATAGTACAAAGAAATACTTGTAAATTAGAAACTTACATGGGAAGAAGAGATGGCACTTTTTTATGTAATCTGTAAGCGGTTGGCTCATGCATCTGGGATGGGGAGCCTCTTCGTACAACTTACAGCCTGGAAAGTCTGAATGTCAGGCTGGATAACAACTTAGATGAGGAAGACTTCCTCATCTTCCTCTTCCTACAACTTATAGCCTGGAAAGTCCAGACGTCAGACTGGATGACAACTTAGATTGTTGTAAGTTATAGGAAGAGGCTCCCCATCCCAGATGCGTGAGCCGTCCACTCATGGATTACGTACAAAAAGTGCCATCTCTTCTTCCCATGTGAGTTACCAATTTACAAGTATTTCTCAGTACTAATAATGCTGCACTTAGTTTGGTGCCCCCCGGTGTCTTTTCTTCGTCCTGCAGGTGTATCCATCCACCCAATACTCCTATTGGTCTGCTTTTTCCTGTTGTTGTGAGACTGCCCATTGGAAGCCTTTACTATGTGATGAGCATAATTTTAACTGTCACAATGCGAGTTGCCCTTTGTCTTTTCACCACAATAAATCTGTTAAAATACTACACTCAGATTGCGCAGTGCTGTTCTTTTTATCTGTTTGTTGTTTGAGAGCTCACCTCGCTTTCTGTCTGTTAAAATGTTGTGTCAGGAACTGATCCAACATCTTTTTAAGGGACTCTCCCTGAACCGTTCCAAACAGGCACCATTTCTAATCCTTTGCAAAAACCCATCCCTGAACAAAGCCAAATTAATTTGGGCAGACACACACTTTAAAGTGGAGGTCCACCCACCCCTGCAAAAATGAAAAGTCAGCAGCTACACATACTGCATACTTTTAATAATAGGACACTTACCTGTCCTGGAGTCCAGCAATGTCGGCACTGCAACTGATGTTTCCATCAGCTGTCGGGGGCTGCTGCCACCATTACAGATTCATGCCGGGTCCCTACTGCACATGCGCGAGGCAACCCTGCGCTCTCCTACTGGCCCAGCGGCGGAGGGAGCAGAGCTGCTGACATAATTTACCAAGGCTAGGACTGGTGATTTAGTGGGATTTGTATTGGGAGGGGGGATGGGGAAAGAGGATTTGTGCTACGAGGGGGCATTTGAGGGGTTTGTACTAGAAGAGGTGATATGGTAGAGGGGGTAGGGGAATTGTGCTGGGGGGCAAATTTTTGGGGGGATTTTGTGCTAGTTTATGCTAGTAGTGATGATTGGGGGGTTTTGGTGCTAGGAGGAGGAGTGGGGGGGGATTTGGAGGCGTGGAGCGGATGTGCACTCGGAAGGGGAAATTTTAGGGGTAGAGGATTTGTGGTAGGAGGAATGATTTTTGTTTTGGGTGAGGCGAATTTGTGCAGGAGGGATTTTGGGGGGGGTATTTGTTCTGGGAGGGGGGATTTTAGCAGCGGGGTAGATTTGTACTGGGGAAGAATAGTGTTACATTTTTCTTTTGGGGGGGATTTTTGCTGACACATTTTTTGCTCATACATCTTGGGGTTGGGGGAGGGGGTGCAGTTTGGCATGTTCGCCCTGGGCTTTAGATGGCCTTGTCTCACCACTGATTCCTGGTGCTGTGAGGATATAAACACAGATGGATCAACCTGAATGACCTGCCCAGATAGCAAGAATAACTTGCCACAAATTTGTGGTAGTGTTGAATTGTAAGTCTTGTTAACTGCACATTTTCACTGGTAAGTTATACACTTGCAGAGCACTTGAAGCACAAGTTCTAATTGACACTTTTCCAATTTGTAGCAAATTTGTGTGGCAAGTCTCTAGCAAGAGCAAAGTCATGCAATGCGGACTTGCTGCAATTGTGCAACAAACTTGTGAAGCCTTGCACGTCTAGCAATAGTTTAGCAAGTCATTTTCAAACTTGCAGCCCAATTGCTTGCTATCTGGGTGATGTCATTAAACATATAGTATATCATATTACACTTCAAATGGGGTTAAATTTGAGCTAATTTGAACAAAAATGCACCAGAAATAGTTGCCAATCACTTCAAAGACTAGTCACATGATCTATGAAAGTCATTGGACAACTGTCCACAAGTCACAGAGAATGTTTTATTCTTCCAATAAGAGAGAAGTGAAAGTGCATGATAAAAACACTTACTTTGAAAATACAAAACAAAGTATGCAGGAAATCCACTTCAATTAACAAATACTCAAAGCAGGAAATGCAGATGGTCTGGAGATCTGGAGATCTGCCATGGTACATTAGACATTTACAAATGTTTTGGATCTACTATTGCTACACAGGAGGAAAATTGGAGATGTTAGCCTATCTCATGCCACTAGCTGTTCCATATAGGTGTGGCTTCTTGTTGCACTGGTGAATTAATTTTCAAAATCACACGTATCCATCATTCTTATCGTAAATCACCCCTATTATGTACTGTATATAGCTGGCTCATCTCTAGTTAGAAGGGGCCCAAACTCCAAAAAGGAATAGTTGAAGCAAGGGGCTCAGAAATGAACTAGCAAATGGTCCACAGGGCCTCTTTGCCAGTTTACCTCTAGTTGTTGGCCTGCGGCAATAAATCCATCCTTTGAAATTAATTTCAGGGCAGAGTTCAACAGATCAATAGCTTAACAAATCCTCAAAGATTCAGAGGTTAAGTACTGACATACGAAGCTGCTCTGTATCTTCCATGTTGATAACATTAGTGCATAACTTCAAAGAGTATAACTACCAGTTACATGCCATCTAATTCTGCTGTGTTTGATCTCAACACTGAACTAAATTGCCCTACAGAAAACAGAGAAGTAATTTGATTTCCAAACCAATAGCATTTCAGTAGCATGCCATTAAAGTATATGTAAAGCCAAACAATAATTTTGGATGGAGTGGGGAAGAGAAAATGTTTTTACTGATGACTGTGTCCCTGTTGGGGAGCTTCACCCTCTCAATTTGTCCTGATAACCACAGGCTACAGTACAGAAAGTGGTGGAAAATACAATATTTGAGTTTTCACCAGAGCAAGAATAGAGAGGAAATCTTCCAACAGGGACACCTGTTTTGGTAAAAACTGTCTAATGCAGCGTACACACGGTCGGACTTTTCGACCGGACTGGTCCGATGGACACCGACGAACCAAATCTGGTGGACAATCCGATCGTGTGTGGGCTTCACCAGACCTTCAGCGGACTTTTCCAGTCGCAAATCTGATGGACTTTAGATTTGGAACATGCTTCAAATGTTTACGCAGCTATTGGCTACTGGCTATCAACTTCCTTTTTTTAGTCTGGTATACGTCATCACATACGAATCCGTCGGACTTTGGTGTGATTGTGTGTAGGCAAGTCCGTTCGTTAAAAAGTCCGTCAGAAGTCCGTCAAAAGTCCGTCGAAAGTCTGCTGGAAAGTCTGTCGGACCAGTCCGCCCGTGTGTACGCGGCATAAGAGGGGATTTCCCCTTGCTCCGATATACTCTCACTTGTGTCCTCGGTGTAGAAAGTGAAGAGAAGTCTCCCTGATGGAACACAGCAATACAACAAAACAAAAAAAGCTTCTTCCATAACACAAAAGTTTTGCCTTTACATATACTTCAGTAAACATTGATGCATATTTTAGACCCGGATTCTTAGATATACCAACAAAGTCCTGACCTACAATGACAAATAATTATTGCAGGTAGCAGGTTTTGTTATTTGCCTTAACACATTTCATCCATTTGTAAACACACAGTCAATATTACAACTCATTTCTACTATTTCTAGTTTGCATTTATTTGTATCATAATTAAAACTAAAAGATAAGAGATGTATAATCACAGAGAGCCTTTGGGGAGCACAATACTGAAATTTAGTCTTGGCCCAGAGTAATTATCACAGCCCCCATGCATAGGGCTTGATTTACTAAAACAGGACAGTGCAACCAATCAACTTCTAATTTCAGTTTGTTCGATTAAGCTTTGACAAAAAAAAAACTGGAAGCTGATTGGTTACCATGCACAAGTGCACCAGATTTTACAATCTCTAGTTTTAGTAACTCAACCCCATAGTATCTACAGTATGTGGGTGTTGCACTGTTTTTACTGTCAATCATTCTACAAATTTATTTTTTTCCAAGAAGAGGAAACAATTACTTAAAGCACCATCTTGCAGAAGGATAAAACTGCTGAACCATCACCAATTCATAATTCAGTTTTGGTCATGTAGCAGGAAATATATTGTTGGCAAGCTGTCTACCCACAAAGAGAGAAAGTATCTGTCTAAAACACAGAATGAAATCTCTTTTTGAAATAACAGCCCATATTGCTGAAATGAGGGTCAAAGGTGATCCAGGTTCACGGTGACCTACTTCAAAGGTTGTGGCTAAACACTGCATTATTTGTCCCATGAGAACCATTGCTCCCGGAAACATTTACATTTTAAAGTGTTGGATTCTAACCACTTCAAAGACAGGTTTTATGATTGCAGTTTGAAAGTAGAATCTAAAATATTAAGTTCAGTGATAACACTGTAGGTTTGCTTAGCAAGAAAAATGTAAACATTTAAAATGAAGTGCAATAAATACAAAAGCATGTAAAAATTGTTAGATTTAATTAAAAAATATTCATTGACGGTCTGACTAAAAAATAAGCTAGCAAAAAAACAAAACAAAACAAAACAATAAAACAACAGTCAATGTTTGGTTTGCATTGTACATTCTGCAATAGATCAATCAAAACTAATTGTTTCACAGTGGATTGCTGCACATTTGCACTTTGTGCATTGTTAGCAAATAGCCCTTATTGACACACTCCCACAAGTATTGCCCCATGTGCATTATTTATGTCCACTAGCTTTCTACAAATTCATTTATGTGTTTTTTTGCTTTGTATTCTTGTTTTTCTTCTTTCAACAAGTAGCAATGTTTTAGAGAGAGTGAACATGATATTAAGTAAATTGCCAGCACATATACATGATATACTATAAGGCTGTGTGTACTTGTTTTTTTATTATTGTTAACTGCATCTGTACTTGCAATGAAAACTGTAGCAAACCCCTTCACATAATATAACAACCACTAAGGTTTAGACCAGGGGCGGATCCAAGGGGGGGGGCAATGGGGCAATTGCCCCACCAAGAAATGAGTTGCAGGTGAGCGGCGGACCAGTCAGCGGGCAGCTCGGCGGGTGGGTGAGTAAGCGGGGCTCAGCGGGGGGGGGGGGGTGGGCAGTTTGGCGGGCGGGCAGGTGGCTCCGTGGGTGACCGGGCTGGCCAGTCGGCAGGTGAGTGGGCGGCTGACCAATCAGCGGGCCGGCGGGCGGGGGAGCATCTCTCACTCAGCAACATGTGGCAGGTGACATGGCAAGCGACAATCCGCAACTTGTGGCAGGTGACGTGGCAAGTGACAATCCACAACGTGTGGCAGGTGATGGGGCAAGTGACAATTCGCAACTTCTGGCAGGTGACGTGGCAAGTGACAATCTGCAACTTCTGGCAGGTGACATGGCAAGTGACAATCCACAACTTCTGGCAGGTGACGTGGTAAGTGACAATCCGCAACTTCTGGCAGGTGACGTGGCAAGTGACAATCTGCATCTGGTTGCAGGCGATGTGGCAAGTGACACACTAAGGGCTCCCACTGATTCTGCATTATGGTGAGTTGAACTATTTCATTTTATATAACAATGTAATAATAGAAATGTGTTTCAATCATCCCGACACCATAACAACCATGGTGCCAGGGTGATTGAAGCGCCAACACCAGCCATTTCCCCGATAAATTGCCCACAAAAAAACATATTTCCTGACAGTGCCCCTCCTAAGACTAGACACTGGACCTGCCCCTGGTTTAGATGGGTACATTTTAAGGCAGATATAAAAGGCACACATTATTCCAGCTCTGCATTTATTATACAGCATTGAATGTAGTTTTAAATATAAGCAATGAAGGTATTAAATCTGACTTGATATCTGCCTGCAGTCAAATCTACTGCAGAGCTTTGACTATAACAGGACTAAAGGGCACAATAAGCCAGTCAGTTTTTCTGCAGTGCTCATGTGCTAACAAAAACCATGCTAATAGGAGGAGAGAGCAGAGTGACAGAATGATGAAATCAGTGCCATGTTTTTCCTTTCACTGTTCAGTCACAGGCTGCAGTGGCATCTTATTAGCATCATGGGCACCTGGGCAAAGTAATTCACTGGGGCCCTTACCAGGGAGATGGTGACCTGTAGCGCACTACAGCAAAAAGTGGGTGTGGATAAATTATGCTACATATTGGGCGTAGCTTTTTAGTCTGACTAGAAACAACAAATAAACACAACCAGGGAATTATCCCAAATTAAAGTCACCCCCTGTACACACCGTCCTGCCCTCTCTACACACTGCCTCCTGTATACACTGTCCTCTTGTATACACAGACTCTCTTTTTCCCTGTACACACAGCTCCCACTCCTTTTTTACACTATCCCCCTCCCTATAAACATTGCCTCCTGTCATAAATGCCTCTCCCAGCAGCCTATCAGCGGCCTGTATTTATGTATGTCTGTACAGTAAGGGTACAGTATGTACAGTATGTTAGGCTGGAATAGTGGCTATATAGTGACAGGCTAGAGCAGTATAGTGGCAGGGTATGGAAGTATAGTGACACATTAGTCTGGAATAGTGGCTATATAATGGCAGGTTAGGGCAGTATAGTGATTGTATAGTGGCAGGTAATGGCTATATAGTGGCAGGTTAAAGTGGTATATTGATGGTATAGTGGCAGGTTAGGGTGGTATAGTGGCTGTATAGTGGCAAGTTAGGGTGGTATAGTTGCAGGCTGGGGCTGTATGTAATGTCAGTGTGGTCAGTCACTAAAGCTGGCCATACATTATACAATTTTCTTGTTCAATTTCCTTTAGATTTACCTTCAACTATGTAGTGCGAGGGCCTGCCTGACTACATAAAAAATTGAAGGTGTTTAGGTTTGATCTCATATCATATGGTTTTGGTAAATCTAAACGAAAATTGTACAAAAAAATTGTACAATGTATGGCCAGCCTTACATCATGGCAGGTATTGAAGACTTCCCGGGCTGCTGTGTTCACTCCTCTTTCTCCTTCAGCTGGAGGAGTCTGTAGAAGAGGTGAAGGTGGCCGCTATACCCTGGCCTCGCCCACCAACTCTGACTGCCTCGGGAGATAGTGAAGATCCCAGAGGGGCAATCCAAGCTGATTAGATGACAGGGTAGAGATACAGACAGCCCCCCCCCCACTACTTGGCCAAGCATTCTTACAAAGTCACAGTGACAGGGAAAGTGCAGGGCCCCCCCTGCACCTGAGGCCCCTTGCTAGTGCCCAGGGGTGCCTGCTAATTAGGACGGCCCTGACAGGCTGCAGGGGGGTCAGGACCTGTAAGCCCCCATTCACACCTGAGCATTTTGTAGCTTAAAGCCTGAAGCGACAAAACGCTGGAGGGAAAAAAATATCTATTATTCTATATGGAGATGGTTCACATCTCCACTCCAAAACGTCTGAAGCTCAAACAAGTTCTGGAACTTTTCCTTTAGGCAGATATGTGCCTTTTTCTGCTTTTTACATTGGTGACCTTTTAACCTGTACACAATCAAGGAAAAAACGCTGCAAAATCGCAGCAAAAACGCAGTTAAAAAACGCGGCCAAAATTGCTGTAAAATTACGCGACTTTCTGCCTGAAAACACTACACTCAGGTGTGAATGGGGCCTTATGCCGCATACACACAACCGGACTTTCCGGCAGAAAAGGTCCGACGGAATCGTTCCATCGGATATTCCGATTGTGTGTGGGCCTCATCGGACTTCTTCCTTCGAAAATCCTGATGGACCTAGAAATAGAACATGTTTTAAATCTTTCAGACGGAATCAATTCCTATCGGAAAAACCATTCGTCTGTATGCTATTCCGATGGACCAAAAACGACGCAAGGGCAGCTATTGGCTACTGGCTATTGAACTTCCTTTTTCTAGTCCGGTCATACGTCATCGCATTCTAAACGATCGGACTTTGGTGTGATAGTGTGTAGGCAAGTCTGTTTCAGCCGAACTCCATCGGAACTCCGTCGGAAAAACCGTCAGAGTTTATTCTGACGGAAAAACCGGTTGTGTGTACGCGGCATAAGTGTTACTTAGCTGCAGCAACTAAAAATCAGGCTTCAGGTCCTGTCAGACAGTACGATAGAGCTGTGTAAATCTCAGGAATAATTGGTTAAAATACAAATCTCTTTGCTTGTATACAGCTCCCATACACGTATTTCATCTATGCATTTAACTATTTGCCCAGAGCGTCTAATCAAAATACATTGTGGAAAAATGGCTACATGTTTTTAAGATCTAAGAAGCAGTGCTAGTTATTTAGTACATACAAATCCAAATCTTTATGGGATATTTTTTCCTCCAAATTTTACATTTAAAAAAAGATATGAATAACATTACATGCAAGGCATGTATAGGTCAATCTCCATATGAATCCCCTCAGCCCATAGTAATACCAGTACATTTTGGGAGCTGACATTGTGAAAACTCTTTACACCATGTTTATCTTCAGTGTAAGCTGATTCTCAATAAGTTTCCATTACTTCTCAGTGCTGTGCGACAAAGATGACAGATGCCTTACATTAAACATGAAAAAGAAAACAAATTGAGTCAGACAACCATTTCTTACATTTCTGTGATGATTTTTACAGGAAGATTTAATTTTGTGCACTGTGTCCTGATCTACTACTGCATCATCACCTGACTCAGAGTAATTCCGTGTACACACGAGCGGACTTTACGGCAGACTTGGTCCGGCGTACTGGATTTCGTCGGACAATTCGATCGTGTGTGTGCTCCAGCGGACTTTGTTTGCTCAAAAGTTGGACGGACTTAGATTTGAAACATGTTTTAAATCTATCCGACGGACTCTTCTTTCTAGCGGACAAACCGGTCGTGTGTGTGCTAGTCCAACGAACTCAAACTGACGCATGCTCTGAAGCAATTCCAAGACGGAAGCGCTTGGTCTGGTAAAGCTAGCCTTCGTATTGAAGCTAGCAGATTCCTCTTCTGTGATCTTTTAATACAGCGCTTTTTTTAAAAATTTATAATGCGAGAGGAATGAAGTTGTTTTGGTGCTTTATATTCACACAGAGTTCTCACAAACTACTTTCTTCATGATTTATCCTCATGCCATGACTAATATGATATATTTAAAAATCCAGATCTCCATAAATAAAGTATAAAATTACATTTTGGACTCATATTTTTTTTTGGATTGATTTCCACACTATCTATTTTACAATGTGTGCTAAATTATACAAACATTTTTTTTTTAAATTTTATTTTTGTAGTTTCAAGTTACCACAATAACCTTAATATTTTGTGTTGTTTTAATGAACCTTAATGAGGTTGGTGTCCCTTGTTAATTAGACATAGGGGGGTTTATTTTCCCAAGGCAAATTCATTTTTCACAACAAGTGCAATTTGTACTTGGAATTGCACAGAAAGAGCATTTTGAAGTGCCTTCGCTGTGGATCCGAGGGGCACATGCAAGGAACATCAAAAAAAAAACAAAAAACTTTTTCTTGCACATGATTGTATGATCAAATCAGCAGAGCTTCCCCTCATTTCAGCTCTTCCCCTCAGATTTACAGCGACTGCACTTCCAACAAGTGCACTTGCTGTGCAATTTCTAAAGTGCACTTTTCACTAGTATTTAGCACTTGATTTTAGAAATGATTTAGCCTTTTGGCAAAAACACACATAGGGGTTGATTTACTAAAGGTAAAAAGACTGTGCACTTTGCAAAGTGCAGTTGCCCTCTGCAAGAGCAGTTGCTCCAAAGCTTAGTAAATGAGCAGAAGCTCTGCTGACTTCCATCATCCAATCATGTGCAAGCAAAAATGCTGTTTTTTGAATTTTCCTTGCACAGGATTGGGTACTCTTTGCAAAGTCAAGCCTTACCTCATTTCCTAAGCTCTGAAGCAATTGCACTTGCAGAGGGCAACTGCCCTCTGCAAAGTGCACAGTCTATTTGCTTTTATTAAATCAACCCCATAGTCTTTTTGACCTGTACCTGCCTACTCCAAAACAAAAAGGCGTTTTGGAATCCAAACACATATAGTCAATAATGTAAGGTAAAAAAAATCCATTTATTTTGGTTAACCAAAAATTAGGAAGGCAACACTGGACACTTTTAGAATCTGTGAAGCCTTTCGTACCCCAGGACACACATCAAGTTTTAGGACAAGAAAATTGATATCTTGCGACTAGGGAGCACAGGGAGCACAGTCAGACCAGACAGAAACCAGGCAATCACTTTTGAGTCTTCCCTGGAGCCTTCCCTGCACGCTTCTCTGCAGCCTTCCCTCCACGCTTCTCTGCAGCCTTCCTCGGAGGCTGGGCCTCTGGTGGTGTACTTGGGGCAGGAGGAGGAGAAGGAGGAGGAGAAGGAGGAGTGGCTTCATCTGCCAGATACGTTGTAGCAGTTAGCTCCTCTCTCAAGCCCTTCTGATAGGCCTGAAAAATCAAACCCTCACAGAGGAGGCGTTGCCCCTTTTCCAATTCCAGCAATCTGGAGGCTATATAGGTCCCATACGCCTCTCCTGCATTTGGTGGTGTACTCAGGATTTGGCTTGCTTCACGTATGAGGGCTAGGGATTCCTCCTCAGTTTGGGTCATTCTCCTGGGCCTTTTGGTGAAAATGCGGAGGGAAGGCACCTGACACTCCATGCGGCTTCTACTCGGCCCAGCCACAGCCTCCTCCTCTCTCCCACTGGGCAAGGCCTCCTCCTCTCTCCCACTGCTCAAGGCCTCCTCCTCACTGAGGTCATACTGTGTCAATAAAAGGGACATAGTTGTAATTTTGTGTTACGCAATCACACACAATTTTCAGCTCATGACTTGCAAGTATAATTCTCAACAAATAGTAAAGGCTATCTATTTGACACCACCATTATTACAGCTGATCAACAATATCTGAAGTACATAGGCGTGCGCACAGGCTGTGCCAGGTGTGCCTGGGCACACCCTAATCGCCTTGTGTGGTGCATATTCCCCCCTGTTTAGACCACTGATATTTCATCCCCCAAAAAACTGTTATAAAAGAAAATTATTTAAAAAAAAATAAAATAAACAAAATTACACTGTCCATTGCCCTACTGACACCATCAGTACATATACACATGCATATGTATTTGAGCTTTGGGATGCACACCCTAATGCAAGAGGCTGCGCACACCTATGCAGAAGTATATTTTTGGCCACTACTGTCTAGTGATATGTCTACATATTAATATTTGTGATGAAGTCATTTTTTAAGAAGCACTTAAAAATTTGACACTTTAACATCATTAATAACATTTACACAATCACAAATTCCACAAAAAAGGATACCTGGCTGAAGCTGGGCGCATCCACTTCATCAGGGATGAAAAGGCCCAGTTCTTCCTGGGACTCCTCAGCTGGGGTGGAGGTGGATGGAAGGCTGGAGGGAAGAGTGGGGGGAAGGGTGGGGGGAAGGGTCAAAAGTGATTGCCTGGCTTCTGTCTGGTCATCCAGGAATCGCATTTTGTTGTAGTACCACAACTTGGGTACATAAACTTGGTTGGCTACTGCTCCGGATCTGAGCGACTCCTGGATTTTATTGTGTTCCCGCTTATACATGTTTCGCAAGATACCAATTTTCTTGTCCACAAACTTGAGGTCAGCCTGGGGGACTCGAGTCTTCACAAATTCTAAAAGTGTGCCCAGTGTTGCCTTCCTTACATCTCTATTGTAATATAGTGGGTGTTTGACCTCCCACAGGTTTTTCTTTTCCTGATATAAGTCGATAAATCTCGACAAAAAATCCGCCTCTTTAAAGGAATTCATTGTTGCTGAAAGATAAGACACAAGATCAAAACTGTAATGTCAGTCAGAACTCCCAGGATTATTTTGTGAAGAATCTAGGGGACACATATACACACACACACACCCCCACGTTTAATCTTACCTTCGTTTCTGACGCTCGCTACTTCTGCACGGACATACGTAGGCCATCGTAACAGCTTTATATACCCTGCACATGTGTCATGCTCCGCCTGCGTCGCCCACCCCTGACGTTCTTTAGTACGATTTGTCCCCGCCCCTTCACTCTTCGTTGCGCAGTAGGAGTAGATAAAGAAAGATGGCGGAGAGAATTAGTGGAAGTAGCGCGGAGGAAAGCCCGGAGCCACAACCATCCACATCCCGGAGGAGGTATAAGGCCACCAACATGGCTTTTGAAGAGATGGTGGAGATGGTGTCCATATTGAGAAGGGAGGACTACGATGGCAAAAAAGGACCGTACACACGCCCGAATATGCGGAAGGACAAAATAATGTCCTCAGTTGTAACCGCTCTAGAAGCTAAATTTGGCACGAAACGGTCTAAAGAACAATTGAGGAAGCGGTGGTCTGACATCAAAAGTAGGGAGCCAGAACAATATTGGCGAATAAAGAAGCTGCTTAAAAAAAGTAAGTACTTGTTGTGTTTTCCTATTGAGATACTTAACTTGCATGCTCATCCATATTTTTTTCGTTTATACAGCATCGTTCGTAAAGACCGTTCTTTGTAAAAGACATATGATACTAAAGAAAATTACGTTTTTTTTTCACCAAATAAGATGGTACAGGGTTGGACATATACATTTATGTCTTGATAATTTTTCGTATTCCACTAATTTGTGGATGTGGTGTAGATGTGTTGGAAAATATAATGCTTCTTCAAAAATGATTCAGTGTAATGTAAGGACAGGACACAGCAGCTGCTTCCACATCTGGACTCACGAGCACTAGTGTACTATGTGATCATAAAGAAATTTTAGAGGGGTAATACACATAGGAGATCATTGAGGTGTCTGCATCTGTGAAACTTGCATGAAAATGTGTATTGTTTAGAATTGTTGTTCAGAGGGAATGTTCATCCTGTCTTCTAAATTTTTGAGGACAAAATAAGGCAATTGTCCATAACTCCTAACCAACGTTTCAGACTATTTTTAAAAATATAAAATATCACTGTGTTTTAACTATACCTTTTGTTGACTTATCATAGGGGAGAAAAGACTCAGACAACAGTCCAAGGATCCCAGGACCCCCCCAAGTCACCAGCCTGAGGCTGAAGATACCCCAAGCCCCAGCCCAAGACCACGCCCACTCGACGAGCTGGAGGAAGGAGAGGTGGAGGAAGTGTGCAAGCTTTCAACCCCACCAAGTGAGTGACTGACACCCCAGCGTAAGGTAATGTATTTAGGCGTGCATATTTTAACCCTTGTTTTTTTCACACATTTTAGGTGAGCTTCTGGTTGTGGAAGACCAAGCGGCAGAGCCATTCACCACAGACAGCGCCCAAAGACTGATTGGCCAGATAATTCTGTGGAATGGCCAAATTGATAAAATGCGTGACCAAATTCACAGCATGCAACTTCGCCTGGACTCCATGCAACAGGAAATGAAGAACATGATTGATGTTTTGGGCAGAATATAATAACGTTTTGCCTAAAAACATCAATCATGTTCTTCATTTCCTTGGGAAGTTTATTTCTTCTTGAAATTTTGGTTTCAAGTGTTTTTGTTACCAAGAAATTTTTATGATGCACACGGTGTTTTATGATGCACACGGATCTTCCATCATGGGATATCAATGTACTTGTTTTGTGTTTGCAACCCCTTCATCCTCCAAATTATTGAGTGGTGAGAGGAACAAAGGGATTGCACACACAAAACACGTACATTGCCCCCCCATGATGGGAGATAGCACATGTTGACTTGACCCTTTTGTAATGCTCTATTTCGAGCATCTTAACAATTTTCTATTTACAAGGGTGACATCACAAGCACTGTTGTGAATTTTAAGATTTTAAACAAGGTGTATTTTTGTTTAAATATGCCTTTAATAACGTTTTCTAAAAAATACATTTAAAAAAAAAAAAAAAATAACCAAAAAAAAAAAAAATAATAATAAAAAACAAATAAACAAAAAATGTTTCAAAAAATGCACCTTTCAATGTGCACACAGTAAAATGTTTTTACTACTACAATGTGTGTGGCTGATTATTTCTCAATAATATGTTTAGCACATTTTTGTGTGGTTACAGTGACAAAGGGCCTTATTAAAGGTAAATGTACTTGCCACTACTACAAGTGCACTAGGAGCCAGACCAAACTAAATGCAAACAAGAAGAAAAACAAGATATTTTTTCCAAATATTTTTTTTTATTATTTTGTAAAATTAAAGCTCTTCTTGAATAGCAATGGCCCCCCGACCATTAAAATAATTCACATATCGCTCACGCACTTGACGTGCGGTTCGGGGGGCCAAGCCAATACGGCCAATTTCCAGGCCTGTCATTGTTGGATCTTGTACAAGTCCGGCCTCAGGCCCAACAGAGGTTAGATATGTAGCAGAATGTCTATGTAAAAAGTTATGTAGTATGCAGCAAGCAAGTATGACGTGATTAATTTTATAGTCCGCTAGATTTATGGCTGAAAGGAACAAACGGAACCCGCTGGCCAGAATCCCAAAGGCATTCTCCACAACTCTTCTTGCTCTGGCCAGCCAGTTCTGGTAATTAAATACCCTCCTCTCAGGGGTGAGTGTTCTTTGGGGGAACTGCCTCATCAAGTGCTCACCGAGAGCAAACGCTTCATCAGCGATAAAAACTGAGGGAAGTCCATCCACATTCTGGTCATCAGGTGGCAATCCGAGGCCACCAGTCTGGAGACGCTGGCACAGCTCGGTCTGTGCAAACACTCCTCCATCAGACATCCGGCCATTCCTCCCCACATCCACAAACAGAAAGTCCAAATGTGCCGAGACCACCGCCATCAAAACTACACTATGGAACCCCTTGTAGTTATAGAAATAAGACCCCGAATGCGGTGGTGGCACAATGCGGACATGCTTCCCATCAATCGCCCCGACACAGTTGGGAAAGTCCCAACGGTCAGTGAACTGGGAGGCCACAGTCTGCCATTCCTGTGTACTGGAAGGAAACTGTGGAGTGAAAAAACAAAAAATTAATATAAGGAATTTAAAACATAAATTGGATATCAGATTACACAAAAACATTAGTGAACAACAGCAGTCAAACATTATTAATATGTGTGTTTGTTATTTAAATTAGAAAAAACATAAGGCACACTTATAAGATTATTCACCCCCTCTGATGGCCCATTGATCAATTTTAATGTGGGGGGAGGGGTTCTAATTAGGTTAAGAAACACACCTGACATTTTAAAACATTTGAGGGGTGGGGGAGGGGTCTAATTAGGGTCAAAAACACACCTGACATTTTAAAACATTTGAGGGGTGAGGGAGGGGTTCTAATTAGGTTAAGAAACACACCTGACATTTTAAAACATTTGAGGGGTGGGGGAGGGGTTCTAATTAGGGTCAAAAACACACATGACATTTTAAAACATTTGAGGGGTGGGGGAGGGGTTCTAATTAGGTTAAGAAACACACCTGACATTTTAAAACATTTGAGGGGTGAGGAGGGGTTCTAATTAGGTTAAGAAACACACCTGACATTTTAAAACATTTGAGGGGTGGGGGAGGGGTTCTAATTAGGTTAAGAAACACACCTCACATTTTAAAACATTTGAGGGGTGGGGGAGGGGTTCTAATTAGGGTCAAAAACACACATGACATTTTAAAACATTTGAGGGGTGGGGGAGGGTCAAACAGTACAATGGAGCTGACAATATACATTGTTCAAAGGACTATAGGCTAGAGATATAAATGAACCCAGGATTGCATGGTGGGGAGGTTATTGAATGTAAATATGCATGTAGGGCAATAAATGATTAATGTCAAAAAACAGGCATGCGTGAAGATAAAGGGGACATTCACAGCATATTCCAAGCATGGTAATTAGGTAAGGAGGACATTTAGACTATACATTAGCAAACATTTAATGCATATCATGTAATGTTAAAGGATAAAACTTACCTTCATATAGTCCTTCTGCAGGACCTGAATGATGGCAGAACAGGTCTCTGAGATTATGATCCCCAGAGCCTGGGGGGAGATGCCTGTTGAGAACTTCAAGTCCTAAAGACTTCTCCCAGTCGCCAAGTAACGTAAAGTGGCAACTAGCCTCTGCTCCGCACTGATGGCTTGCCTCATGCAGGTATCCTGCCTGCTGATATAGGGGGTCAGCATATCCAGCAGATGCTCAAAAACGGGGTCCGTCATGCGGAGATAATTCCTGAAATCCTCAGGATTATTCTCACGGAGCTCACGGAGAAAAGGCATATGCGAGAATTGGCCATGCTGGCGCAACCAATTCTTCATCCATGAACTCCTCCTCGCCCTGTTCATGGACTGGACTCGAGTCAAAGTATTAACCCCAACACCAAGTCCCCACGCAGCACGAACTCGAGAACGAGTACGTCCATGCGACATGGCTTCAAAACGGTCGGCTGGTCAAACAAACAAACTTATAACAAACGCACTGAAGAACAGCAAGGCCTATGAAGAAAGACCTGAAAACCAGGAATGAGCGGACCATAACGGCCTGCAAGGCAGGTTACGAACTGACCAACACGCACTGAAAAGCAGATACAAACCTCACAAGCACAAACTGAACCGCAGAAAACGATCCAAATAGGCTGAAGTGTGAAAAGCGCGAATCGTCTCTAACTAAACTTCTACTAACACGAGAGAAACACAAGATTAGCAGAAGGAGCCCAAAGGGTGCCGTAGTGGGGCTTGAACTTCCTTTTTATAGTCCCGTCGTATGTGCTGTACGTCACCGCGTTCCAAACCAGCGGACTTTTGAAGTGATCGTGTGTGTCCAAGTCCGTCCCTTTTTAAATCTGGCGCAAGGAGCCGGCAAAGTCCGGCGTAAAGTCCACTCGTGTGTACGCGGCATTAGACGTATCATGAATAGTATTATAGGAGAGAATAGCAATAACTGTGTCATCAAGAACTCCATGCCCAGCCTCACCTATTTGACTCCTATATTTGTCAAGAATGCTATGACCAACACCATCACAACTATCAAGAATTATAGATTACGGCTCTTATCCTTCTTGTTTGCTATTTTCTAATATTCCTGTGGTATGTTTGTGTTCTTAGCATCTGGAGACAACAAAGACAATCCTGCCAACTCTACCAATTCTACCAACAATTCATGTAGTAGCTTATTCAGCTTGTAAATTTACCCTTTGACATTGATAAAATACTCCCTAGGGTTTCATCACAGTATAGTTAAATAAAACTTCACTTTTATTTGTTTGCCCCGCACAAACAAGGTAAAAGAATAATTGTCTCCTCCTTTCTTTATGACTAGCGGTGTTGTATAGAAATCTTGTGCGGTGAAAATATAATCCAAGTTTATTGTACATATACACATGGTACTTTAACAACAAAGAGTAAAGGGCTAAATTCTTTATATTTCAGAATATATTTAAACTATTTTGATCTCTGATGCAAAGAGATGATTAACTTGTGACATACACCTCATAATACCAGCCAAACCCACTTATGTAACCCTCTAGGCATCCCAAACTCTGTGAATTTCCAGAAGACGGTCCCATGCTCCGTACACACGATCGGACTTTCCGCCAACAAAACCATGGATTTTTGTTCGAAGGGTGTTGGCTCAAACTTGTCTTGCATACACACGGTCACACAAATGTTGGCCAACAATTACAAAATTGAGAACGCGGTGATGTACAAGACGTACGACGAACCGAGAAAAAGGAAGATCAATAGCCAGTGTGGCTCCTTCTGCTTGATTCAGAGCATGCGTGAACTTTTGTGTGTTGGACTTGTGTACACATGATCGGAAATTCCGACAACAAAGTTTTGTTGGCGGAAAATTTGAGAACCTGCTAGCAAACATTTGTTGGTGGAAAGTCAGACAACAAACGTTCGATGGAGCATACACGGTCAGATTTTCAGCCAACAAGCTCACATCCAACATTTGTTGTTGGAAAATCCGATCGTGTGTACGGGGCTTTACTATTTAGCCAGATCAAGTTGTCAAGTTCACATAGAGCAAGATAAGCCAACATCTCTTACCCATAACAAGTTGGTTGGGTATTTCACAATCTAGTGTTTTTCCCATGCTTAATACCATACACAATTGTCACTTCTTACACATTCACACATTTCAGTTTCTTAACCCTCTATCTAGTAGTGGAGCTGTGGGGGCAACACAATTATAACCACTGCCAGGCTTGTAGCCTGACTGAAGCCATGTACAAAGTCCTCAAAAGTAGTTAAATGACTTGATGAAAAATTTGCAATTCTGGTATGTGTCAGTTTACTTAGCAATATCTTTTTACCCAGTTTGCATATCAAAATAACATTGACATCAGTGTTAGCAAACACAAATTCTCTTTAAGAATTTCAATAATAATACTGCAATTTTTTTCCCCATAACAGAAACCCTAAATATATGTAGGTTTTGATACATGTGATGATGTATATGGTTGATAAACAAGGCTCTTCACAAAGCTGTAATGATTGTTATTTTGAGTAATGATTGTTATTTTGAGCAACAAAAGCTTATGAGAGTTGAAAATAAAAATCACATCTACAAATAACAATTTTTATGGCAAAGAACACATGGGTTATTTAGGATCCAATAAAATAATATTTTTTTTGGCACTTTTTACTTGCAATCCAAATAATGAAAAAAAGGGAATGGATTCGATATTGCCACATTTTAACACATATTATTCTCCTATGCCAACAAGTATAGGTCTAATGTCAAAATGGGACCCATGGAAGAAGCACAATTTTGTGTTTTTTTCCCTCATGTTTTATTTTTTGATTTTTTCCCCCCTGGCAAACACATATGGTAAGAAAAACATCACACTATAAAACAAACCACATCCAAAAAATAATAAAGCAAAAATACCAAACTGTACCCAACGTTGCTTTATTGAAGACACCTCACATTCAAATTTATCACATCTCTCTGGTCCAAAAATTAAAAAAAAAAGAAGTAAAAAAAATTCTAACATTCCCATGCTTGTAACATCTTTTTAGATTCTCATCCATTCAGTGCCATTTTGCCCACATCATATCTCAAAGGTGTTATCATCTCCTGGGAACCTATGCATGATGCAGTTGTATATACTGATAAAAACTTTGTTTAATTAGAACTCTTCCTATTGTTATTCAATCAATTTTAAGGAATCATTCCAATACAGTTGTTCAGATGTTAAAATACCCTGCTGTTTCAGAGGACGAATCCCTCCAACTTTGCCACTTCTTTATACATACAATTACCCCAAAATGGGTTTAAAAGGAGTAAACCCCCTTATCCTTAGTCATTTCTTAACTAATCTCCAAACTTTATTCAACAATTGGAAAATAGGGGCACCACTCAAAGAGTAGAAAATCTCCTTCTATAGCACATATAATCCTCTCCATAGGCTATCCGCTATTCAGTCAACCTTACCAACCACTCAGTGTCTGCCACCCCTCTGCGCCATTCCCTCCAGTGGCTTCTGATTGCCCAGCAAATTAAATGCTTTCAAGCTCCCATGTCTCCTTCTTCCATACTCATCTCCAGGACTTCTCCAGAGCCTCTCCCATCTTCTGGAATGCTCTACCTCAATCTGTCCGGCTATCTCCCACTCTGGCTGCTTTTAGATGATCCCTGAAAACGAATCCCCTCATGGAAGTCTACCATGCCTCCAACTTATATTTTATCACTTCCATCAGCTCATTCCCCACACCTATAACCATTTGTAACACTTGCCCCCCCCCCCCCCCCATTAGATTGTAAGCTCTTATAAGCAGGGCCCTCTTAACCCTCTTGTATTTTATTGTATTGTAACTGTACTATCTCCCTTTTTATATTGTAGGGTGCTGAGTAAACTTTTGGGGATATATAAATTCTGTATAATAATTATAATAGATCTGCCTCTTCCACACATACATTTATCATGTGATATAGAGGGTAGATAACCTTACCCTATCCAGTAAAATATTTCACCTGTGTGGCTATATAATACATTTATAGATTGGGGTAGCTATACAACCCTTATCAATTCACTGCTGTAATGCTTCTATACCTAATTTAGGCTTTTTTCTTTTCATATACGTTTTTAAAGATTCTATTAATTATACTAAAAGGTAGTCTTTGCGATACACACCAATGAAATGTGAAGTACTTATAATAATTTAGGCATCCAATCGTCCAGGTCAGCAACATTCGGGCAGATCAGGGTACAGACAGCAGGCAGTGGAGTGGTCAAGAATCAGGCCAGGGTCAGTAACAGCAAGGCAGCCCATCCAAGGGAGTAGGCAGAAAAATAGTCTAGAGGCAAGCCAGGGGTAGGTACAGGCAGCGTTCAGGCAGAGGATCAACATAGGAACAGATACACAGATGCTTAGGAGTGTAATAGACAAAACGGCACTGACACAGAGGACTAGTGCAGTTTAAACAGCCTGCCTGACTCCAATGTGCGCATGCTTATGCACATGTAAATGTGATCACATGTGCGGGCTCCTGTTACAGGGTAGGGGTTTTTATGCTTATGCGCCCGCGTGTATGCAAACGTCTTTCCTGACAGATACATTGAAAATTAAAAGCCATAGTTTGATTAGGCATAAAGTCTATTTGGTCTAGATTTTTAATTGTATGTGTTATTTACATCAAGCCATTTATTAGCATTTTATCTATTAATTTAACTATCCTTAGTAAGCGAGGATATTGGGTGGTATGAGTCTGAATGCATTGCATATTTACCAGGTTTCAATACAGCCACCAGTATTGCTTCGTAAATAAAAGTTGGTAATTCAACAAGCTCAAAAAATTTGTTAATAATTTCTAATAATGATGGCAAAGGATCTATAGGACCATTCCTCCCTGGTGCCTTATGCCGCGTACACACGGTCGGACTTTTTGTCTACAAAAGTCCAACGGACGCCGACGGACTAAAGCTGGCTGGTAATCCGATCGTGTGTGGGCTTCTCCGGACTTTCAGCAGACTTTTTCAGCCTCAAATCCGACGGACTTTAGATTTGAAACATGCTTCAAATCTTTACGTCCTAACTACGACGGACCCCGAAATCCGCTCGTCTGTGTGCTAGTCCGACGGACAAAAACCCATGCTAGGGCAGCTATTGGCTACTGGCTATGAACTTCCTTATTTTAGTCCGGTGTACGTCATCACGTACGAATCCGTCGGACTTTTGTGTGGTCGTGTGTAGGCAAGTCCGTTCGTTAGAAAGTCTGCTGCAAGTCCGCCGAAAGTCCGCCGGAAGTCTGTCGGACAGGCTGTCGGACTTTTGTAGACGAAAAGTCCGACCGTGTGTACGCGGCATAAGTTTTTAAAGATTTCCAGTGCTTTTTCTAGCTCTTACAAAGTAAAAGGAGAATCAACTTGAAAATTGGTGGTGTTACTATTCTAAATGTTTACATAATTGTTCATCTGAGTATGCCTGTTGGAGTCATGTTATATTTTACATATAGATTATAGAACTGATAGAATGTATGTATTTTATGAGAGGTAGAAATGACTATGATACCCATTTCATTCTCTTTTGAATCTTGAATCCTCAACTCAACTCAATGTATCCTCTGCTGCTTCTTAAATCTTTAAAGAAATAATAGAGGATCTACAAATTTATTCCCCTTCCATCCTATTGACTTGTACCATCGGATTCCTCTCCCATTCGTGTGTATTTGCTATACCAACTGAGATTTTGTTTCGTGAGCAGGCCTTGGATATACACTTTTAAAACATCCCAGACTACCAATGGAGAAACTGTAAAGTTAATCCACCCCCAAATAAATCATTAAGATCAGAATGAATAGAACAGGAATCTGGCAACAATCCCAACAAATAAAGATTTAATATCCAAAGAAGAGAAGTATCTTTATTATTACTTTTAAATTGTTTACCAATGAAGAATAATCAGAATTTCCCCTATCCATATACTTAATATGAAATAATATTAGGAAAGTCCCCCTCCTTTTACCCCCCTTTTATCCCCCCCATTTATTTACTTTACTGTGCAGTTACTCTTGTGTTTACTTGAAAAACGGATAAGTAAACACCTATTAAAAAAAGTTGCGTGAGGTTTTTTCTCTCTCTTAGATATATTATGCACCATATACTGTATCTAATAACCGAAGCCCTTGCAGTAACTTGCCAAAAATAAAAAGACAATTTGGAGACTGGTTCCCAGGAGAAGGAAGTCTATCCATTTCAGGAATTACAAAAGTCTTCCACTACAATAAGCAGAAACCCATATATCTTATGTGAAATACAATTGGATATCAGGGGAATATAAATATTAACAAATATGGAGAACAGTAAAAGTCGTATAACAACAGGGGAAAAACACATAGTGGGGTTTTTCTATCCATAAACTATGGTATGATAAAATGAACTTGTTTTATTAAAAATACATTTCAAACAAAACAGGCCAATTTCAACAGGGCTGCCTTGAAATTTCTACTTCAACATGACCTCCCTGTCTACTCATCACGACACATATTATATATATATATATATATTTATGGTTGAAGCCCTATGGCCGATACGGATATGAACAACATAGACTTACCATAAGACTTACAACATGAAATGGACCTGAAGTGTGCCCCAGTCTGATGGACAGTATGCCAAAATAAGGGGGCAAAAACATTCAGGTAGGGGTGTAGTTTTATTAATTTTCAGTGTTATTCATTGAGCAAGTTTGGTGAATGCTTGTGCCATTTCCACCTGAGGATTGGGGATGTACTGGGCGAATCAGGCAGACTTCCACCTGCCTAGTGTCTTAATGACATGAACTGGGACCCCATGCCGATACGCGATCGAGGCTGCTCTGATACAGAAAGAGTGACCGGACAACTGACTGGGGTTGAGGTGTAGGTTGTGAAGAAGAATGCTAGCGTGTTTGGCGAACTGGCAGGCACTCAAGGGTTTGGTCGGAAAAGGTAGTAGGGGACTAGGGTTTGACTGCTCCGGTGGGAGTGACGGTAGACGGTCGAGTATGGTTACTGGACACCAGACATTGTTTGTTTTATAAAGGTGAATGTCTACCCCAGAGCCTGATTGCTGAGTTTTAGATACTGCAGGGTGGAGGATGAAATGGTCTTGGTAGCGAGCCAGGTGATGTCTACGCAAAACTTGGCCGGCGGTGTTGCTGCAAGTAAACTCGCTAGGCCGCAAGAGCCCATAGTAAGCTAGGTAGATGGCCGCTTGTATGACCAGGCTGGGGATAAGGCAAACTAGCAAGGATAGTAGACATGTCCTGGAAGATGGCATTTGTTATAGGCAGACGTTGGGCATTGCTCATGGATTGTCATTTTGGATGCCGCGTAAGATAGCTCGGATCGCATGGGATACAACTAAAGATGGTTTTGGGGGATCTGGTAGGGCCAGGAAGTGCTGGACACCGGCTAAGTATATTTAGGAGTATCTCTGGAGGGTCCTGTAAACCAATGGTGGCCAAAAATTGCAGCAAAGCCTATGGAGGCTGCGGCATCTGTCACTACCTGGGGTGACAGGGTCCTGTAAGGACAGGAAATGCTGAATGCTGGCTAGGTATAGCCTGATAGAGTTATGAGAAGAAGCCAGCTGCGTGTGGCAATACGATACCTGGTGCAGGATGGAAGCTGAACTCAACTGTCCTAATGGAGAAATGACAGACAGAAAACGGTGAGTGGCTTGTATGAGAATGCCACGGGAGACAAGTGGCCAATTAAGTGCCACTGAAAATGATGTGTGGCTGTTTGTGTGCCACTGGGAATGTGCTTGCAACGATTGCAAGAAGTTATGCTAAGTTGCACACCTTGCAATAATTGCAAGAGTTGTGCTTAAATGTGTGCTTGCAATGATTACAAGGGGGTTTATATAGAGTATATGAATTTAATCCGATATGAATCGCTGTGCCACCGACACGACTGGATTCGAATCAGGCTGTAGCGTGTATGAAATGAAACCGATACAAATCATTTGTAAATTGTATGCAATGAATCCTGATACGAATTGGTTGTAAAGTGTATGAAATAAAAACCAACATGAATCGGATTGTGTGACTATAAGGGGAAGTAGCAGTGAGGCAGAGGTTTTAACGAATGAATCGAGACCCTGACTGAACTTTGAAGAAAGACGGGGTGTGTTTTTTTTTTTGTGTCGTAGAGGCGTCAGAGGTCAAACATCCGTGAAGCCGTGTTTAAGCAAATAGAGACTGCACGAAGGATTCTATATGAAGTGACTGCTGGACCTGGGGAGGAATGACAGGCAACATGCGGACGATACCTGTAAGGTTGAAATGATGGGTGCGAATCAATGCGTTGTTGGTTTGAGTAGATTCAACTCAAGCGACAAGTGTGTAAAATGAAATGAGTGAAATGTTTTGCCATGATATAGGCATGAATCTGTGGACTGTGGAGCACATAATGAAATGAGGCCAAGACAACTGGAGCGTGCCGGGATGAATCGGTGCATCTCGGATGCTACTGGATTAGAATCAGGGGCGCGATACGTGACAGTGAAATGAGTGAAATGATTTGCCATGACAGAGGCACGAATCGGTGTGCCGCAACTGCAACAAGCAAGGAGTCGAACTTGTGGAACACAGAATGAAATGAGGCCAAGCCAACTGGGGCACACCGGAATGAATCGATGCATCGCGGATGCCAATGGGTTTGAATCGGAGCACAGTACGTGACAGTGAAATGAATGAAATGATTGCCATGACAGAGGCAAGAATTGGTCATGCCGCGACTGCGACTGACGACAAACCGGACTCTGGAGCATGTACTGAAATGAGGCCAAACAACTGCGGCATGCCGGAATAAATCGGTGCAGCGCAGATGCGACTGGATTTGAATCGGAGCGCAGTACGTGACAGTGAAATTAATGAAATGATTTGCCATGACAGAGGCAGGAATCGGTGTGCCACGACTGCGACTGACAACTAACCGGACTCTAGAGCAAGTACTGAAATGAGGTCGAAAAATAACTGGGGCATGCCGGAAGGAATCGGTGCATCACGGATGCGACTGGATTCGAATCAGAACGTGATATGTGACAGTGAAATGATTTGCCATGACAGAGGCACGAATCGGTGAGCCGCAAATTGTGACTGACAATGAACCGGACTCTGGAGCATGTACTGAAATGAGGCCAAAAAACAACTGGGGCACACCGGGACGAATCGGTGCATCTCAGATGCGACTAGATTCGAATCGGAGCGTGGTACGTGGCAGTGAAATGATTAGCCAGGACAGAGGCACGAATCGGTGTGCCGCGATTGTGACTGACAACGAAGCGTGGTATGGACATGAGGCAAACAACAACTGAGACAAGCCTGAACGAACCGGTGCCATACGACTTGGTTCGAATCAGAGTGAGGTACGTAAACTGAATGAAATGCTTAGGCATGATAGAGGCACGAATTGGTGGATAAGTACTACAGCTACGTGCAGGGTTTCTTTAACGAATGACTTGCAAGTTCTGTATCGGGGTTTGGGCGACACCAGATGTGTTTAGAAAATGATGATGCATGAAATGAAATGTTTATACGAAACCCTTCCTGCGACAGCCGAGCCAGACACGTCGTATGAAAAAGTGCGAATGGAACCGAAAGCCTCGGAAAGTTTCGAACATGCAACTCACAAACGCCAACGAGTTGTAAGAGTCGGCCTAGTGACGTAACAAATTGCGCACAGGAAACCGACAAAGACCACAGGCGAGTGGGCTGGTTAAATACACCCCGGGCTCCTCCCATAAATTCAGGCCACCATAATGGCCTTCTTATATATATATATATATATATATATATATATATATATATATATATACCAAAAATATATGACATGAATATAAATATTTGTTTTGAGGTAAGTGGTGACAAGCGCCCGGTACGAAAGTTCATTACAGTTCAGGAATTTTAGCCCAAATTTTTATTGAAATAGAGTACCAAAAAAAGCCAATACATTCGGGGGGAACCACCTTTCTTGTAAGAAAACAGATTTAACAGCTCAGATCAAACCTTAAGCAACCTCACTGCTGGTACAATCGTATCCACACTTCAGCCCTGTTCCTACTCTACACATCCAATACTCCTGGGTTTTCGTAAAGAAAGTGTCTTCTAAAAAGGCCAGCTGCAATTGTATTCTAGCAAGTGCTATCACATATATTTTTCACTCTTATTAATACAAAAAATGAACACGCAGGATAAATCATATGATATGACATTTCTAACTTCTGAGGACATTTTTTTTAACTTCCTGGAACCATGCACTTTTTTCTTTGCACCTCTGCAAAGAAAAATTTGGATATGATTCCCAAGTACCACTGGGGAAAAAAAAAAAGTTAATGAAAACTGGAATCTCCAGCACCATATCACTTGAAAGATGGGAACGATCATAAATGTCTTTAATTTTCATCAATCCAAGAGATTGCATCAGCTGGTTAATAAGAAAAAAAAGTGCCTCTCCCCGGTTAACAATCCTCACTCGTAATGGATAAGTCATAGCATAAAATATTTTCAAGTTTCAAAATACATTTTTAACCTCCTGAAATTCAGCCCTTTTTTTTTGAACCACTGAAGAAA
The DNA here is from genome assembly GCF_042186555.1 of Aquarana catesbeiana. Taxonomy (NCBI): domain Eukaryota; kingdom Metazoa; phylum Chordata; class Amphibia; order Anura; family Ranidae; genus Aquarana; species Aquarana catesbeiana. The sequence goes on from NC_133327.1 coordinate 223,986,591, forward strand.
AGTTCAGATACAGTGAAACCTTTGCTCCTTTTATTGAAATATTCCTACAAATCATGTGCTTTTCACAAAAGTCAAATACAGACAGATACCATTTTGTAAAATATTCTACTAAATTGACCACTTCACTTTTATTTCCTGAAACATCAACAATTCAGTATCATCCAATTGATCAGTGGGGGTTATTTACGAAAGGCAAATGCACTTTGCACTGCAAGTGCACTTAGAAGTGCAGTCACTCTAAATCTAAGGGGTAGATCTGAATTGAGTGGAAGGTCTGCTGAATTTATCATCCAATCATGTGCAAGCTAAAATGCTGTTTTTTATTTTCCTTGCATGTCCCTCTCAGATCTACAGCGACTTTACTTCCAAGTGCACTTTCAGTGCAAAGTGGATTTTCCTTTAGTAAATAACCCCCAGTATTTGCATCTGCAAATCTTAACCTAAGAGAGTGCATATCTTGTTTTAAAGAGTGCAACACTTCTTCCATATCACTTTACTTTACATCCTATCCTCCATGACTGATTTTCATTTGCAGACCTTTGTAAGATACAGGGGTTTATTTACTAAAGGCAAATCCACTTTGCACTACAAGTGCACTTGGAAGTGTAGTCGCTGTAGATCTGAGGGAGACATGCAAGGAAAATAAAAAACAGCATTTTTGCTTGTACACGATTGGATGATAAAATCAGCAGAGCTTCCCCTCATTTCAGATCTTCCCCTCAGATCTAAAGTGACTGCACTTCCAAGTGCACTTGCAGTGTACTTGCAGTGCAAAGTGGATTTGCCTTTAGTAAATCAACCCCATTGTCTAATAAAAGTAATTACTTCATTAAAAATATTAATCGAGGGGCAGGAGGCAGAGCCTAGCGGAGCAGACATGCATTGTTAGAGCTCCACACCGCTGAGGAGAGAAGAGAAGGACAAAGCGGAGCCTGCAGGCTCAAAAGGTATCCATTTGAACCTTTTTGCCCCAGAGAACAAACTGTGAAAGTTTGGGCAGGAAATATGGTACTGGGAGGAAACCGTGGCAGAAATAAAAATCACCTCACAAAGAGCTCACAGGCACTCACTGCAGCTGAAGCAGCTCCAGTCACCTCACAAGATACAGCATCAGGGAGCTCTCACAGACAGAAAATGTCACAGCAAGACTCTCCATTTGAGTCAGATACAGAACAAATCCTCTCACAAACTTCTCCACAAGCCTCCTCAGCATCCCCAGTAATATTATTACAATTTGAAAAGATGCTTCATAAGGCTTTAAAACAAACCTCAGACCAAATAACAAAAAGCCTAACCAAAGAAATAAGAGAGCTGGGAAACCGCACCGCAGCCTTAGAAATAAAAATGGATGAAATTGAAATTACAACCCAAGAAAATATAACAGAATTGGAACAATTAAAAAAAGAGAATTTAATACTTCAAACTAAGCTCGAAGATTACGAAAATAGAGCCAGACGTTCAAACTTGCGCATAAGGGGAATACCTGAAACTGTGACAGACCTGCAATCTACTATTACTGCTCTATTACAAGAACTAAAGCCAGATATCCCTATTGAACGTTTAGAACTGGACAGAGTACACAGAGCCCTCACAGCCAAAAAGAAAGATGGACCCCCACGTGACATAATCACAAAATTTCATTATTACAGAATGAAAGAACAAATACTAATTGCTGCAAGAGAAAAAAAGGAACTTAATTTTCAAGGACACAATTATCAAATTTTTGCTGACCTATCCCAACTTACTATTACTAAAAGACGATCCATGAAACCCCAACTAATGGAACTGCAACGCCACAACATTATGTATCAATGGGGCTTCCCCTTTTCAGTCAGATTTAACTACCAAGGTACAATTTACAGAAGCAGATCAGCAGATGAACTACAACAAACCCTTTTAAAATTAAATCTGACAGAACCCACAAGCAGCAACACTCCCACACGCAGAAGAATGGCATCATCTTCACCTTCAGGCAGCTCCCAGAAAATTTCAGAACAAAATGGGAATCATCATTCTCACAAAAGAGGCCGTCATGCCACATCATCCATGGACCAAGAAGATTCAATGGACTGACATCCTAATTCCTGATATCTCTTCATTTATTATACTAAGAGATGGTTCTCTATAAAAAACCTATATTTATAACTGAATGTAACTGCATTCTGATAGTCACACACTGTGTGGGATCATGTTACATTCCAGTTATATTTCTTATTACTTCTGATTCATATAGCCTTAGAATATATAAGTGAAATAAGGAAATTCTTGTTCAGTTATATATTATCAGGTAATAACAATAGATTTATTACTTTTTAGGACAAATATGTTCAATAATCCAGAAGTAATGGAAGCTTTTTCTTTCTTTTCTTAAAACAAATATATTATTACCTAACTAGTTCCTAGAATTATGTTTTTGTTTATTCTAATCTGAAGCAATACAACCTCAATTTTATGAGTTAACATTTCTAAACAGTTGCATATGAATAAAATATGTAATTGTTTACTCTAAAAGGGTTAAAATCCCAAAATAATTCAAACTATCTTCATCAATACCAAAGTTATTAACAGTACCTTTCTAACTGAATTATTTAGCCTAGGGCAAAATTAACCATATACAACCACCCTGGAATAAATAATTTCAACAAAAACTATATTCTGCACTCCAATTAATGAAACATCATTTTGATGTCTTTTGACATAGCAAGTCTCTCCTGTAAGCGGAAGATCCGTGTACCCCCATTAGCCCTCCTCATTCTCCCAACCATATTATGTGGGAGTGTGACAAAGGCACTTATTCCCCTGAGAGAGATATTTATTCTCTTTCACGGGTAAATTGTGATTACTTGCAAAAAATTATTTATACAATGTATCATCTAATCTCATATGTTTTTTGTTTACTCTTTACTCCAGAATTCACTGGTTTCTTTTCTATCTTTTCATCTCTTCAGTCCACACAGGTTGATCTGCGCAGTCAGCTCTGCATAACAAAAAGTAAGTCAAAACTATTTGATCTGTTGCCATGGCACCACTGAATATACTCTCCCTGAATGTTCAGGGAATAAATGTCCCTCAAAAAAGGACCAAAGCCTTCCGTACTTTCCATAATAAGAAGGCTCACATAGTATGCCTCCAAGAAACACACTTCACCAAAGATTCTACTCCAAAATATATTTCTCCTTTTTATCAACAAATTTACACGGCTTCTGCCTGTACCAAGCAAAGGGGAACTCTAATTGCATTTCACCGATCCACACCATTCACCTTATCATCAGAAATTAAAGACCCAGAAGGTAGATACCTGATACTCATGGGTTATATAATGGATACAGCAATCACGGTGATTTCCTACTACGCTCCTAACAAACAACCTACACCATTCCTCTCACATATATTACAAGTGATTAATACACACAAAATAGGAACAGTGATAATGCGTGGGGATTCGAACCAGGTCCTCCTCCCATTTCTAGATAAATCACCTTTTACACCATCCAAAATAACCCCTAGATTACCTTTTTCTCAACTTCTTTCCAAATACAATCTGGTAGATTCATGGAGAGAAAGTAACCCAATGAAAAAGAAATTCACTTATTTCTCGCACCCTCATCAAACCTTCACCAGAATAGATCATATTTTTCTAACAATAGGAATGATACCAGAAATTATTGCATCAGATATAATTCCGATTCCGTGGTCTGACCATAATGCAGTATACACTACTATAGCCTCAGCCATACCAAAAGCGCATGACCCAACATGGTACTTACCGGACATAATGCTCAAACACCCACTACATCAGATGGCCATTGAACAAGCTTTAAAGGAATACATATCAATTAATAATACAACAGACATCTCCCCAATAACACTGTGGGAAGCTCATAAGCCTGTCTTGCCTGGTACAATACAAAGACAAATGGCACTATTTAAACGGGAACGCAAAAATCTAGCAAAAAAACTAGAACTCAATTTTAATGCAGGCTACATATCATTCCAAGATAATCCATCTCAGAGTACAAAATCTCATCTGGAAAAATCTAGATTGGAATACGATCTATTTCTCACTGAGTCAGTTGATAAATCCCTCAAACGCTCCAAACACAATTTCTACATGAATACAAACAAACCAGGTACATATTTGGCTCGGGCACTAAATTCAACTAACAAATCTTTCAAACCAATATGTTTGAAATTATCAAAAAATGTTTATACTTGTAATCCAGTTAAAATAGTCCATAAATTTCACTCACATCTCGCAACTTTATACAAGACAAACAATGAATTTAATCCTACAGAGGCTGAATCCTTCTTCTCAAAAATAACCTTACCTGAGTTATCTCAGAATCAAAAAAGCAGTTTGGATGAACCTATAACTATAGATGAAGTTGCTAACGCCATAAAAGACCTAAAACTTAACAAAAGACCAGGCCCAGACGGCTACTCGGCTTTATACTATAAAACATTCTCAGAAATACTCTCTCCCATTCTCACTGAAACTTTTAACAAACTTCTAGATGGACATTCTTTTCGGCAAGAAACACTAATGGCAATTGTTTGTATGATCCCAAAACCCCTTTCTGATGATACTTCCTGTGTGAATTATCGGCCTATCTCTCTGTTAAACCTTGATATTAAATTATTAACAAAAATAATAGCAAAACGCCTCAATAGCATTATAGGAAAATTAATACATAGAGATCAAGTAGGCTTCATGCCAAATAGACAGGCAGGCGATAATATACGCAGGGCAGTGTTATTGGCACATATTGCTAAAAAACGGAAAATCCCTTTATGTTTTCTATCTCTCGATATTAAGAGGGCATTTGACACAGTATCCTGGCAATATATGCAATATTTATTACAAAAATGGGGTTTTGGACCCCACTTTTTAACATGGATCAAAGCATTATATAATAAACCCAAAGCCTATATAAAATATGCTGGATACAAATCTGATGTCTTTAATATCGAAAGAGGTACCAGACAGGGTTGCCCATTATCTCCCTTATTATTTGCTCTTATACTCAAACCCATGGCCCAATACATCAGAACAAACCAAACTATAACTGGCATTGAAGTAGGAGGTATCACATACAAATTATGTATATTTGCAGACGATATATTACTTTTTCTATCATCACCACAGGTCTCTGGTCCTAACTTAATACCAGCTCTTGATGGATTTGCAGCCCTATCCGGCCTTATGATTAATCCCAAGAAATGCCTAGTGCTTAATATTTCACTCACAAACATGGAGTTGATCCTGGCTAGGGCTGCACTCCCATTCACATGGGCAGAAAAATCAATCCCATATCTTGGAATTCATTTAACAGCATCTCATTCTGACTTATTCTCAACCAATTATCCTTCTGTATTAAGACAGATCACAAATTTAATAAAACAATGGTCGCAACTTCCTTTATCCTGGATAGGGAAGATTAATGCAATCAAAATGACTATTCTACCCAAATTGCTTTATCTATTCAGAGTCCTCCCTATTCCAATTCCTTCCTATTTTTTGAGAATAGTACAAAAAAGAGCAACTTCGTTTATATGGGGCTCTTCTAAACCACGTATACCTATACACACACTACATCTTCCCAAAAATAAAGGAGGCCTGGGATACCCTAATTTTACTAACTACTACAGAGCAGCACATTTGGCCAGTCTGTCCAAATACCATGCAAAACAGGAAATCCCATTATGGGTATTTATAGAGGCTTCAGAAAATGACCCTCTATTAATATCAAACTTATTATGGCTTGATCCTAAAGACCGCTTTAAAATTCATAATCCCATAACTAAACACTTCTTATCTCTCTGGGATAAACTAAAAATCAAATATCAGTTACAATCTCCACACAATCCTCTCCTTTCTTTTATCAGAAATCCGGCCTTTTATCCGGCATGGATCTACCCAAATTCTTTTAAAGCTTGGACAACATCAGGCATTCAGACACTAAATGACTTCATAGCATCTAAATCATTCCTTTCATTCCCATCGCTTATAGAAAAATATGATCTACCAAACTCTGAGATATTTAGATATCTCCAAATCAAAAATTTCTATACACCATTCCTAAAGGGGGATACACCATTATCCCAATTATCCATTTTTGAATCAATCTGTACAAAAGATCCATTTGCTAAAGGTACAATTTCATCACTTTATAATCAATTATATGGAGTAGCAAATCTTAATAGACCCTCTTATGTTCAGAGGTGGGAGGAGGACCTGGGACGAACTTTAGAAGACACGGACTGGTCTAACATATGGCTCACATCTAAGTCATCTTCACCCAACATCTTAGCACTGGAGACAAATTATAAAGTCCTAACTCGCTGGTACCTTGTACCCGCTAGAGTGGCAAAATATTCACCTAATACCTCAGCTCTTTGTTTTCGAGGATGCCCAGAAATAGGCACACATTTACACATATGGTGGACGTGCCCAGTTGTCACGGAACGCCCCACTCTCCGCTTGAGTGCTTCCGTCTGTATACCGCTTCCTAAGTTCTGGAACACAAGTCCAATGGATCTGGCTATAAGAACCCCAAGAACTAGACAACACCAGTCTTGGAGTACATCAGAACTGTCTTTATTTTGAGATCTCACAGACCTTTATACAGCAGGGATGACTCAAAGCTAACCTAATTAACATGACCTAATTTACTACAAAATGTACCCAGACCAGATGACAGTCTTGTGGGCACCGAGCTTCACACATTAATACAATTAACAATACAAACAACAATCTCCCCCCTCCTCAGCCTAGACCATTCGTCTATTAGCCAGGGCTGGTGGCTAATGTGATCAGCTCTCTCAATTAACATAAACACATGTTGATAACACCAGCATCTCCTCACAGGATGTGTCCCAGCAGAATGAATCAGTCTTATCAGCAGGGGGCTGCTGGAGGAATCCCCCCTCCCTCTTCAGGGACACAAATATACAGTAAGGAGTCCTCATACAATATATACATGACTGAGTCCGATTAATACAGTTCAGACTGGATTTCTCATTCACCTCAAATGCTAGGGCCCATAATCGGTGGGCAACAGGCTTGCACACAGTCCTCTCCAACAGCCTCCGCTCTGGCCATGCCCGTGACATTTCTCCCCTTTCGGCAGGAGACTAACACAGGAGGAGACCCCAGACGGGTTGACTCCGAAGTTAGTCCACAGCTCCAGTCCTCTACTGCCTGTACCCACACAGTACCCCAAACAAATCATCCCAAACAGTGCATTACTCACCCAGCCATCCTCTGCCTCTCTCAGAGAACATATCTGCCGCTGGGGAGAGGCCCGGACTGGCCCTTCTCCCTGGAATCCTTTCTGCCGCTGGAGAGAAGACAGGGGGACTGGGCTCACTCCATCCTGCTGTTGGGGATCTGGGCCAACTGCCCAGCATCCCTGGGGTATACAGGTGGGGACTGAAGCCCCATCAACCGACACCAGATCAAGCTGCAGTTGTGAGGTGATGACTGCATTCTCTCCTTGGATCCTGATCTGCAGCTCGCGATAGACTGCAACCTCCTCACCTTGGGCCTCCACAATTGCTGCAGGTGTGGGGCAGAGGTCTTGGACCCTCTGTCCGGTTGCCAGCACTTCTGCTGGGGGTTTGCCAGGTGGTTCCTCCTCTACAGAAACGTCTATTAAATCCCCAGTCTCTGGAATTGGTAAAAGTGTGGGACAGAGGTCTTGGACCCTCTGTTCAGTTACCAGATCTTCAGCTGGAGAAGTTTGTTTTAACTCCGTAGATGCTGCTGGCAGAAAATCACATGTCCCTGTCAGTGTTGTGGGAGAAAGGCTGACTACCTCTTCTCTCAGGAAGGCTGAAGCCACTGTTGGTGCTGGGCAGAACACAGTGAACTTTGGCCCTGATAGCAGCTCTTCTGCTGGAGGCTCATCAGGTTGTTCTTCCTCAGCAGAAAAGTCTATTAAATCCTCTACCTCTATAACTGGTGTCTGTGGATAGAGGTTCACCATCTCCTGTCCGTGGAACTCAGAAGATGCCATCAGTGCTGAGCAGAGCGCAATGAAGTTTGGCCCTAATCCCAACTCTTCTGCTGGGGGCTCACCCGATGGTTCTTCCTCAGCAGAAAAGTCTATCAAATCCCCTGTCTCTGCAACTGGTGTCTGGGGATGGAGGTTCACCATCTCCTGTCCATGGAACCCAGAAGATGTTATCAGTGCTGGGCAGAGGTTAGCAGAGCTCTGCCCTGTTGTCAGCACTTCAGTTTTGGGGATGGCAATCTTCAGATTTTCCACTGCAGATTCTCTGGCATGCTGCTGGACAGGCACATTCCTCCATCCAAGATCATCCCATGCAGAAACAGGATCATCAAGGTCAGTCAGCACTTGCTGCATCCGCCATAAGACCTCCGCCTCCATAGCTGTGGGGGCAGGTTGGCAAAGCACACTATCGCTCTGCCACATTGCCGACTCTTCAGCCAGGATTTCAGGGTTGTCAGCTGATATTTCCTGATAGTCCCAGGCAAAGGGAGCCCAGCCCTGGCACTGAGCAATGTCTAGCAGCCGTCTGTAGGCGATCTCTAGCTCCCATTCCTGAACGGCCAGAAACTCCAAATCTTCCTGTGCCCAGTGCACTTCCGAAATGTTCAGTAGCCCTTCTCTGAAATCCATGATTTCGTCCACCCGCCGCTCCAAATCACTCCCAAAGTTAGGGTCCCCTGTCAGCTTCACAAACAACAGTCCCAAGCCGCCGTAGCTTAAGCCTTCCGTTGGGCTGTCATCCGCTATCCAGGGACATGCTTGGGATACATGCCACCGGAGGGCTCTGTAGCTCTCATCCAGCTTCATCTCTGCCCAGACCAGCCTGCTTAATTCAGCTGTCTGCTTCTTGTGTGGTTTTTCTCCCAAAAACCGCACCCACAGTCCGTACTGCGACCAGTACCTTACCTCGATGGAGGGGAGAACTTTTCCCTGGTGTCGCTGCTCACGGGCTAGCGCTTCCTTCCAGAGTTTGCAGCGAATAGAATCACACCATCCCAGCAGGACCTGCTCCGATACTGGTCCTCTGTGCTGTATCTGCATCTCTCGCAACCTCCTTCTGAATTCCTCATCCATGGCGGCTGGTATCTGTACCTCTCCTCTTCTGCTATCTGGACCTTGGATCCAGATGGAAGTTTGGATGTCCCAGACTTCAGGAAGCTTTCCCGCTGCTTGCCACCAATGTCACGGAACGCCCCACTCTCCGCTTGAGTGCTTCCGTCTGTATACCGCTTCCTAAGTTCTGGAACACAAGTCCAATGGATCTGGCTATAAGAACCCCAAGAACTAGACAACACCAGTCTTGGAGTACATCAGAACTGTCTTTATTTTGAGATCTCACAGACCTTTATACAGCAGGGATGACTCAAAGCTAACCTAATTAACATGACCTAATTTACTACAAAATGTACCCAGACCAGATGACAGTCTTGTGGGCACCGAGCTTCACACATTAATACAATTAACAATACAAACAACAATCTCCCCCCTCCTCAGCCTAGACCATTCGTCTATTAGCCAGGGCTGGTGGCTAATGTGATCAGCTCTCTCAATTAACATAAACACATGTTGATAACACCAGCATCTCCTCACAGGATGTGTCCCAGCAGAATGAATCAGTCTTATCAGCAGGGGGCTGCTGGAGGAATCCCCCCTCCCTCTTCAGGGACACAAATATACAGTAAGGAGTCCCCATACAATATATACATGACTGAGTCCGATTAATACAGTTCAGACTGGATTTCTCATTCACCTCAAATGCTAGGGCCCATAATCGGTGGGCAACAGGCTTGCACACAGTCCTCTCCAACAGCCTCCGCTCTGGCCATGCCCGTGACACCAGTAATCCAAACCTTCTGGAAGGAAGTCTTCGTGATTGCATCTAAAATATTTAAAAAAATAATACAACCAGATCCTTATATAACTTTACTTAATCTAAAACCGGAATGGTTAACACTCTCTCAATTCAAACTTATGATCCAACTAACAACGGCTGCAAAACAAACAGTGGCCAAGGCATGGAAATCTCCTACATTGGTACTAGCAGAAACAATTCACAGAATGAATAATACAATGTCCCATGCTAAGATGGTAGCCATCGATCAAAATCAAATTCCAAAATTTGAAAAACTTTGGCATCCTTGGATAAAACAACAGTTCCTGTCAAACTTCAATGACTCTGTCCTGTTGCCATGGTAGCAGATTAAATGACTTACAGAGACACCCATTCTAAGGCTTCAAAGAGAACTAAAAAGAATAATAAACTGACGAGCGGGACAACCTTGTGGACCATACCTCTGGCTTTCTACCCTTTTTCTTCTTTCTCTTTCCTTTTCTCCACCTTACGATTAAAGCTCATTATCAGAATTTATTTGACCTATATACACTCTACCTGTAAACAATATGTATAGTAGGTATAAATCATTTAAATACCTGCAAAAGTAACTAAGGAAATGATATATATCTTTAATTTAGGTTTACGTGAACCCAATGTTTAATATTTGAAATTTCATGATATTTACCTATATAAACCCTACTGTAAAACAATGAGCTTACTTTATAGATCCTTGTAAACTTACTTTATGTATCTTTATAATATTGTATACTCAATAAACTTCTTTTGACAAGGAAAAATATTAATCGGAGACTGTGAGATGTAACACCGTTGTTACATCTCAAAATATATCTCAATAGTGGCTTCCTCTTATCCTAAACTTGTTAAAGGGCACATGAGGGAGTAAGAAGAGGAAGAGCTCTGGGAATTATTGACTTCAACAGGTAACATTTTAGATGTAGCAGACTGTTCCTGCACTTTTAGTTTAGGAGAAGGAGTAGGAACAAGTAGAGTTGATAAAATGTCCACCTTATGTATTACCACCTTAGACTGCCCATGAGAAAACCACTCCTACTTGGCAGCCATTTACTTTGCTTTAACTAGATTCCCCCATTCATCTTCAAAATGTTAAAGCAGTCTCCCTGGGGTGCGTCTCCCTTTTTTGACATCTAAGCCAGTGTAGGAGATGCCATTATCAAGCAGGAAAAAGTAGAAGATCCCAGATAGCCTGCCAAATCAGGATACTTTGCGCATACAGGAGCTGTGATGTCACATGTCTAGTCACATCCTATCCCAGCACCCCCCCCAATGAAACTGTGGTTAAGTCAGGTCAAAAGACACTTCTTTGGAAGGAAGACTTGCAAGAAGTAATATTGTCTGCATTTCTTCATTTATAACGCAACAGTATTGATAAATAGCCCCATCTTTGTGAGTGGACATGTTTTCTTTAGGTTTATTACAGTAAAAATGTCATAACCTCTTTCCCACCCCTTATAAATCATGTGTCTCACTGTTAGTTAGTTGGGTCACCTATCATAACAAGAGCCAGTGATGGGTTGGGGAGACAGGAAGGTCTGCAACTGGGGCAGAGACCAGCTGCTTGGGGTATCCTGGGGTACTGGACAGAAGATTTTACTACATTTTCAAAAAGCAGGACACATACATGATCAAAGAATCTATTGTTTTCAATACAACATTGCCACAGTGTGTTGCAAAGGGGAAAAAAAGCCCAGTATGCTTAATTTAAGATGAGGTGCCCTGTAGTTTATCGTTCAAATGACATCTTTGAAAAACATAACAGAGCTTTTTAATGCATATTAATTTATCTATTTCCTAGCACTACCTGTGGAAGTATCTGTCACAGATGAATGCCAGTGTTATTTGCTTATTGTAATTGAAAATGTAAATATAAGAAATACAGTGTCCCTAAGGATTGTGCTGGTATTACATTACCTTCATGATGGGCTAATCATTCTGCAGGGCCCCAGACTGCAGTCACATAGTTGCCAACATTGTAAAAAAAATTTTTAGGGACACTTTTTTGGCTGTAGGCAGAGTCTTATTATAATTAGGGGGTGGGGCATGCAGAGTCCGTTCTTGCATCAGGTGCCCCCCAGCAGAGTCCGTCGTTGCATCAGGTGCCCCAGCAGAGTCCCTGCTTGCATCAGGTGCCCCCAGCAGAGTCCCTCCTTGCATCAGGTGCCCCAAGCAGAGTCCCTCCTTGCATCAGATGCCCCGAGCAGTGTCCCTCCTTGCACCCTTGTACATAGTTACCCCTCTCCCCTAGTTACCCCCTGTACATAGTTACCCCTATGCATAGTTACCCCCCTGTACATAGTAACCCCCCGTGCATAGTTTCTCCCCCTGTGCATAGTTACCCCCCCATGCATAGTTACTCCCCCTGTGCATAGTTACCCCCCTGTGCATAATTACCCCCCCTGTACATAGTAACCTCCTCTGTACATAGTAACCCCACTGTACATAGTTAACCCCCCCTGACTACCCTCCCCCCTGTACATTACAGTTACATCACTGCCTGGGCTTTACACTGAGAGGCACAAGAGAGAGCAGAAGAAACTCCATGAGCGGCCGGCACCATGTGTTCAGTGGAGAGGGGAGGGGCCGATCCGTGCAGCTAACCCCGGCTTCAGTATTGTGAAGAGAGAAGCCAATTCATTGGTTGCACGGATCAAACCCACTCCTCTCTCCACTGAACATGAGGGGAACAATCTAGCGGCGGCACTGGCAGCCATTTTGTTGGAGCCAGCTGCTGCAAAAGCAAACATTCCCGGTTTCCCTGGACAAAAAAGGCAAAATGCCAAATCGGGACGGCCTCCGATTGGGACGAGGGTCCCAAAATCAGGATTGTCCCGGGAAAATCTGGACTGTTGGCAACTATGCAGTCAGCATGAATATTACACAGAACTCTTTTCTATTCAATAGCTATGTTGCCTACCATTAGGTCACACATTTCTCTTTTTACAGTGTACTCTACTGCAACATGTGCTGCTCTGCCAGAAATTGTATATGCACCTTTTTGGTGCATTTTGGTGCTTAAGGCAACTCCTTCAAATGAATGAATGTCTTAACACAAAATATTTGATCGATCAATTATCTACTTGTTGTGCCACATCCTAAATTCGAGTTTAGAGCAAAAGAAGTTCCCCTAGCGGACTTTAAAGGCACATTTTTTAAGCAAATATTTTAAAAAAAAGGTATGTAAAGTAGATAACAGTTTATTAGTTACAAAAAATAATCAAGTGAATCACATAGTTATAAAGTTAAAAACAAGGAATGCATTTCCATAAATATAGAAGTTGATACCAATACATGTGCACCCGACGCGTTTCGGAGTTACTTATGCCTCCTTCTTCAGGGGTGATTGTAGGGTTTGCAACAAGAATTTTCTATATGGGAAATAATATGTATAACATAGACATGATGAGTGCACAATAAAGGAACGTAAATACAAAATCTATAGTTGTATAAGTCTGTATACATACACATTCATTTCTCTGTTTACACTTACATTGGTATCTACGGATATAGGTTGTGCATTCCAGGACGAATTAAAAGAAACATAGATATGTTGACGTACTGCCCATCGGACACGCTCCCTGGTCGTGGTGTGTAGAACTTTAGTGAAGTATAACAGGAGTATTCACATAGCCACTGTCAAGGTGGAAGTAGAGACGTATAAATATATAGGGTGGTTTTATTCTTCCTTCCAGTAGGAAGAAAGGCCCAAGGTTAGCGGGCATATGACAGTTTAGATCTGAGGTCACACTGGGGCCAAATGTGTATCCTGTAAATCATGAAGATATATATATGTAAGGATGTGCATACATATGAATAATTAAAGTAGTACATGGAGAATCCAAAAGCTGTATCCTACCTGGTCCGCCTACAATAATGGGGGGCAGTAACTGGTGGTAAATATGGATCAGATGTAGTTCAGAAAGCTGGAGAATCAACATAGAAATGGGAAGTATATTAAAACCCTGGTTGGTGAGAGGGAGGGGGGGAGGGGGGAAGGGGGGGAAGAGAAAAGGGGGGGGGCGGGGGGAAGGGGAAGGGGGGGGGGGGAAAGAGAAAAGGGGGGGGGGGGGGAAAGAGGAGGGGGAGGGGGAGGAAGAGAAAGGAAAGGAAAAGGAAGGAAGGCAAGGAACAGAAAGTAGAAGAGGGGGAGGGGGGGGGGGGGGCAGTTCGGATAGGAGGGGGAGGGGAAAGAAGAAAGAGGGGGGAGGAAAGCAAGAGGAGGGAGGGGAAAGGGAAAAAGAGAGAGAGAAAATATAGTGGGTGAGAAAGCAGAAAAGAAAGATGTATGACATCTAGATAGCATAAATGACTAGTGATTTCAATGAGGAAGGATGGATCACCAAGCATATCATAAGAGAAGGGAAAGCCCCAGAACATAGTAGATAGCAGGTGAAGCAAATATAGTATGATAGGCAACAGACAGGGTTTACAACCAGTGACTTCAACATAGGGATCCATGTCAATAGGTAAGGGATAAGTTACTAACCAAGTGTCACAGCACCTCGCACCAAGAGCGTCCTGTCTGCAGCAGATGACGCCTGGTGTGGGCTGGAGCCGAATATATAAAGCCCTCCCCACCTATCAGCTGTTGATGGAGGAGATACAACAGCTGATTGTGGTGAGGGAGGGACGGATACACTAGGACTGGCCCCCCCGGGTGGAGCGCGCGCCGCCAGGCATCCACAGCGCATGCGGACGCAGACGTCGTGAGGCGTGGCCACCGCCCACTGCACCCGCCGGCACGTCTGGCTTCCCCACCGGACTGCGCATGTCCGTTGGGGTCGCAAGATGGAGGACAGATGATTCTGTACCTCACACAGCGCCACCATGAGTCCAAACTTCGCTCAGGCGGCTCTTTTCGTGCCGGGCGGATCACAGATCATAATGTGAAGCTAATAAGTAATAAGTCAAAGCATAAATTAATGCAACTGAACAGGGGAAAAATAGTATCACATCTTTTGCTATCACAGGGAAGCAGGGCCGATAGGCAGTGCGATACGGGTTGGGAGTGAAACCCGATGGAGGAAAACATTTCAAACATGACAAAGTAGTAATTATGTACAGATATTAAAAGTACAATTCGAGGGCAAGTTATACAGATAGAATGATATCAGGTTATATGCATATAGTCCAGAAATCAATAAACCTAGAGTATCATACAATATACATAATAGAAAACAACATTACAATACATGACCTAGAGTGGCATACTGTATAATATAGAGACTGTATGTCCCATAGTATAATTAGGATTGCCCCTATATGCAGGTCAAGGGGGGGGCCCCAATATGTAATAGTCGGGCTCGATTACTGTAACGAATGTTGGGTATGGGGTCTTTTTTCTTTTTTTCTTTTTTTCTATTAGTGGGTATGGAAAGCAGATATATGGGGGGGTATCTCAAAACATATGGGGGGGCCCCATAGCCAATAATAGGGTCCCCTATGTTTGAGGGCAGTGATAGATGGAATAGATGTAGTCGGCTGGTCTCTAAAGTCACCCCAAGCATATAGTTGTCTGTGGGGTGGTCCTCCCTATTGTTCTCTGCCGCCGGAGGAAAAGCCTTCGAGGAAGGGTTTAAACCAAATGGTTTCGTTTAGGCCTGGGGGTTCAGTAGCCCTTAGGTTATATATCCATCGAGACTCTAATTGCAGCAATGTCTTGTTCCAGTCCCCTCCCCTTGACTCTGGATGTACCCGATCCAGGATAAGAAATTTGATTTTTGGGCATATGCCATTATGTACTGTTAGGGTGTGTCTCCCCAGTGGGAGGTCCGGATCCCCAGTTTCCATGCTTACTAGATGTCTATATGCCCTCTTCCAAAATTCTGTCTTGGTTTTTCCTACATAAAAGCAGGTACATTCACACAGGAGTAAGTAGACAACCCCAAAAGTCCTGCAATTGGCAAAATGTTTGGGGTGGAGAGATTGACCATTTGGAAGGGTCGGGTTTCTAGTTGTGAGCATGTATTTACAGTATCTACATTTGCCACACATAAATGTCCCCTTATATTTACAGTGTATCTTATTATTCTCTGCCTTGAATTCACTGGCTGTGATTTTGTCTCCCAGGGAGGTGGTTCTTTTAAATGTAAAGAGGGGTCTCTGTGGGACCAGTGGTCCTAAGGTTGGATCGCATTGTAGCATGTGCCAATACTTTGTCACAATGTTCCTCACCTGTCTGTGTTGATTATTGAATTTGGTAATGATTCTAAGAGTACCAATATCATTCTTGTCAGACTTGTTGGCTTTTTGAGAATATAGTAATTCCTCTCTTGGCTGCAGGAGGGCTTTTTTTGAAAGAGCGTTTCAAAGACGCATGGGAATACCCCCTTAGTAATAGCCTATCGCGTAGCCTATTCGCCTCCAGTTTGAAGGTGTCACTATCTGAGCAGTTTCGTTTTGCTCTCAGGTACTGGCTGTATGGAATAGAGTTGAGGAGGGGTTTAGGGTGGAAACTGCTTGCATGTAATATGGCATTGCTTGCGGTTGATTTCCTATACAGTTTGCTAATGACACTACCTTCCTCACCTCTGCAGACCTCTACATCAAGAAACGTGATACACTGTTTATCAAATGACATAGTGAAGTTTAGGTTGAAATCATTGCGGTTCATCCTCAATAGACACTCCCTGAGGAGGTCGATCGAACCCCGTCCCAGACGATGAAGAGGTCGTCGATGTACCGGTACCAACATAATATGTGGTCCGTGTACATCGACAAGCCCTCATCACCTAGGAACATGGCCTCCCACTCCCCCCAGGTAACAGGTTGGCATACGATGGGGCACAACATGTCCCCATCGCAACCCCCTGCACCTGGAGGTAGTGGGGAGCCGTTGAAGGTGAATACATTATGGCTGAGGATATGTTCCAAAAGTGAAGTAATGAATTCACTATATGTAGGGTCCAGATCTTGTGTTGTGCGTAGAACATGTTTTATGGCTGCTACGCCCTTCTCATGGGGGATAGAGCTATAGAGAGATTCAACGTCAATTGTGACAAACATGGCATGTTCGGGGATTTTTAGTTGGTCAATAATTTGTAGAAAGTGTACTGTGTCCTTTACAAAAGAGGGGAGAGCATGAACAAATGGTTTAAGTACTTCATCTATCAGCCTGCTCGCATTTTCACTAATGGCCCCTATGCCGGAGATGATCGGTCTGCCGGGGGGATTTTTAATGTCTTTATGGACTTTGGGCAGTGCATAGAACACTGGTGTACGTGGGAAGTCATTTCTGATAAACTGCCATAAGGATTTGTTGATAGTAGAATTAGAGTATGCCATATCTATCAGTGTGTAGAAATCTTTATTATATTTCTTAACCAGACTCGCTGGTATGGGACGGTACCACTCTCGATTATCCAGTATTCTATTGCACATTTTGATGTAATCCTTATTGTCAAATACTACAATGTTCCCCACCCTTATCTGCATTTTTAATCGTAATATTGTCATTTTTTGACAGTGATTTGAGCGCTGCCTTCTCATTTTTAGTGAGATTTTCAGGGAATTTGTTGTAAATTCTCATTTTGTCTAGTTCTTTGCCAACTAGCCTTAAAAAGGCTGCTGCGTTTGGATGAGTACTTGGCGCGGGGCAGAAGTCAGACTTCTTTTTGAGTGTGGGGATATTTCCCCTCGGGGGTTCATTTGATTTTTCGATGGACTCTAGAATTTGAGATAAATTAATTTCATCTATAAGATCAGTTGGGTTATTATCATCCAGAAGGGGATACTAAGTGCTCTAGTGCTTGGTGTTCCTGTGGCGTCAAGTTGGTGGGTCCTTCCTGTTTGTGATAAAGTTTTTTTAATATAAGTTTGCGTATAAACAGTTGGAGGTCCTTATAGATCTCGAACTTGTCCAGATTTTGGTTAGGACAAAAATTTAGGCCTTTTTGCAGGACATTGGTTTCATCATGGGAAAGTATGTGCGATGAGAGATTAATAACATTGAGACTGTTGAGTCTCGATTCTTGATCAATATCAGGGATAGTTAAAGTGCTATTTGAGTGTACGTATTGGGGTTGGATTGCGTGGGTTGTACGCCCATCAGGATTTTCTCTAAAAAAGATGGATCATTTGAGATTGTGTCCAATGTTGTGACTGTCGAGGGGTTTGATTGGGAATTCATATCCCTTATTGGAGTGTGTGTATTGCTCTGTGCGTATGTTTTAGAGGTTGGTTCCTGTGTTGCTGTGGGGGGATGCGTTTTTTTAGGGATATCAAGAGTTAGTTTCTTCGCTTGTTGCCCCTCATTGGGGTCACCCCGAAATGTGCGTTTGGTGCTGTGTCCCGTGTTGGGTTTGTGGAGTGTTTGGGTGTGAGTTTGGGGTGGATTAGGGGTGGTTTGTGAAGGATTGGTTTGGTATCCCCTGGTATTGATAGTTTCTATTCTGATTAGTCCTATTTTGAGTCCATCTATAGGCCCTTCCATCTTTAAACGCATTCCTATCACGGATGAGTTTCTGTCTTTTTTTAATGAGTACATCTTTATTGA